>NW_026267104.1:4500986-4625986 GCF_014633365.1 Diospyros lotus | reverse complement strand
CACACACAGCACGTTTATATACATATATATAATCCTATATTATATAATAAAAATTATATTTTAAAATTCTAAAAATTCATTTCTATTTCACTTAAATAATTATCTAATTGTAACTACGCCTTTAATTATCGAATTTATTTGCATTACAATATTGAAAACGTAAGATTAATAATCTAATTCTTAGTTAAAAAGGACGATTTTACCCCAGTGACCTTACCGGACTATCGTTTCATCCCCAAACCACTGAAAGGTTGTTCGTTATGCAAAATCGGAGCCCTCCTAGGGTTCCGTTGATTTTTCGGGAGTCTGCTAAAACGATTCGATTTTACAGCCTAAATGGCAGTTGTATTTTATCTGTACCGAAAACTGTTCCCGATTCGATTTCTTTCGATGCCATAAATCTTATCTCAGAACGCTCATCGAGACCATATAATTTTCTTTATACAATTTTACTCCGAGGCATTCCCTATAGTTGATTCGGTACCTGAAATTGCTATAAAATCCATTTTTCGGTATTCTAAACTTATTAAAATTACGTGGCAGCCTCATACGAATATGGGGTATTACATACACTCATTTCATTTACTTTTTAAAAACAACTTATCACTAGAAAATATAATGGAATTTTCAGGCAATATTAAGAATTACATCTACTATAAAAAGTGTTGGCGACATTTTCTATACACTGACATCGTAATTTGTGACTAGATCGAAGGCGTTTTTTGTGGCATATTTGAGAGATTAGTCAAACACTGTTAACTGCATATATATTCGAAGCGCCAGCAAAAGCACATGAGGGTGCGATGCTAGTGAAATTAATTTATTATTTTAGATGGTTTTGAGTTTTCACCTATTATATATTCTTTATACATCGTAAGTAGGTCTGGCTTGGTTGGGGCAGTTATGGAGTCAAAAGGACAAGTAAAATCGTGTACTTTGAATTATTCCACGGCCACTTCTCTTTATAGCCATGCAGAAAATATTCATGTATGGGTAATTAAAATATTCAAAAACGAGACCGTATAATTAAGATGCATAAATTAAGATCTGAACTTGAACTAGCTAGGGATTTTTATCAAGGCCAATTAAGAAAATAACAGGAATATATGGAATCATCTTGCAGTACTTATTATTCTCTAGATCTTCAATTTTCAAATAAATTAATGGAAACAATAAATTATTAATGCACCATACAACAAGTAAGATGAACAATTGGAGACGTTAAATAATACAATTCTATGAGGTTTGTAGCAGCCTTATCCCTTTGAATTTTCATGCTTATTTAGTTGTGTATATATAATTTAAGATGTGGATCATGAAGCTGTTAATGGCTACTTCCTGCATTGAGTTTCTTACTTATCAACTTGTGGCCGCCCCGAATGAAGCCATGAATTTCGTGTTGGCAAGAGTTGGAGGCGACGACATAGCACGGTGGCCGGCAAAACTTTTTTGGGTGATTGTGCTAGTGCTGCTCTCCGCAGGAACGGGAGAATTTGGCCCAGAAGGTGGAGGTGGACCCTTTGCCAGAGACTGCAACTTGAGTTGATCCTTCATCATCATCCTCGTCGCCCACTTGCAGTTGTCTTCTTCTTTCTCGTCCAAAACCCTACTGCCTTCATTGAGATTTAGGGTTACAAGGAAAAGCATGGTTAAAATGGCAAAGAAAATGTGGAGAGATCTCATTTTTAATTAATTTTAAAAGCAAGGACCAAAATAAAAACAGCTGATTGAAGAGGGATGCAGAATGGGTTTAGGGAAGTGGGATATATTTATACTCAAAAAAAGCTGATTCCTAATGGTGGGGGATGAAAACAGCTGATTGAAGAGGGATGGAGAATGGGTTTAGGGAAGTGGGATATATTTATACTCAAAAAAAGCTGATTCCTAATGGTGGTGGTGGGGGGGGGGGGGGGGGGGGGGGGGGGGTGAAATGACTTCAAAATTCCTCGTTTGGGAAGATAGATTTTTGACTGTTGACAAGGAAAACAGATTGTTGATGGGGTTGAGATATTGAATGGGCTGAAAATGAAGAAACTTAGCCTTAATTTTCCTTTGAAAATGAAGAACCTTAGCCTTAATTTCCCTTAAAGATATTGAATGGGCTTAAGCAATTAGCATACACACGCACTTCTAACCACCTTTGAGTTTTGTTGAATGATTCTATTCTTTTTATATTTTTTTTTCTTGTTTTCTTTCTTCTCTAAAACAAATTACAATTAATTTGTACTAAATTTGCACAAATAACAGACGACATGTGGGTGTGGCTGGCGGTTCAACCCAAATCATAAACAGAAACTACTCACATATATCACAGGCGAAAGGAAAATAATAAAAAAATAATATGGCATAAAAATGTGTACTTTTGGAATAAAATATAAAAGGGGCTTTGAATTTTGAAGGTCAATTCCCAGAGATTGACTTCCGCATAAACAAACTTTGGTGTCTCCACACCACAGTCAAAAAAGAGCTGGTCATGCCGCAATGCAATCCCCCGCCCGACGACGAAGCAGAAATTATTTGAGTTGTTGTTCAAGCACGACAATAAAATTTGTAGTTGAAAAATTTGTTTTTAGATTGTCGAAATGCCTTAAAATTTAAATCAATCAGATGACGTGGAGCATTCATTGAATAAATATTTTAATATTTAAGTTAAATTCCCCTATTAAGAAGAGTACGTTAGCAGAGACGGACTAGATTAGAGAAGGAAATTAATTCCATTTCTGAACTCCAAGTGAATTTTAGAGATGGAATCCGTTTCCGTCTCCAAAATCAAACATCAGAGATAAAATTTAATTCTCAGATTTGTCAAAAGGGTTATAGAAAATGACCCAAAAATGACGGATTCAAAATCAATTAAACCTGTTAAAGAGTAATATCTACAATGTCAAACTCTAATTAATCACACCAATAATCTATAAATACACAAATGACTCCAATTACACAAATTTATCAATTAAATAAAATATCACAATAAATATTCAAAATACATAACTAATTAATATGCATCAACAGTCATCATCGAACTCATCATCCTACCCTTGAGTCATCTATTTGGTCATGATGATTAGCTCGATTGGCTGGGTTAGATGGAGCAGATGGTTGAGGCGGAAACTTTGGAAGGGTGGGAGCTGGTGAATGATGACTTGGGGGCATTTTGGTGATCCCCAAGTGCTGGAAGAGGGTGTGTATCATCTCTTGCTGTAACCGCATCTCCGTCGTACATCAAGCTAGAGACCCTTTGCAGGCGCATAACATCCATCTCATTTAGAGACTCAACTGTATTAGATGAAGGCATTGTATAGTACTTCAGATATGCTATCCCAAGGCTAAAAACACATCCCTTCTTCTTTCATCCTCCAACCACAATAACCAAATACATGTCGTTGTCAGAGGTACCTGACAACTGACCTTTAAAACTCTCCTCTGCAAATGCTTGTGATGACTCTCTCTCTCTCCGTCGCCTATTAAACTCATCATAAAACAAAGAAATTTATGTATAAGTAAATTATGTGAAACAAAATTGAATTTAATATCACAATAACAATAAAAATATTATATTTGGTTAGAAATTTAGTACTTACAATAATAGATGCACCTTCTGAAGAGATCCAACCTTTTCTGCTTTTGTAGTGTTTTATACGTGTAAAAAGTTTAAAATTGATTGATTCCCTACTAAACTCAGCTCCTTACAAAAGAGAAGAGATGCATGTTATTTTAATTTAGTTTAATAGAAGTTTTGTCATGGGATGTAATTAAACATAATACAATAATTTTCTTATTAATGATATGTAAATAGAACTTAGTAATTGTTTCCTCTGCTCAATTGCTCGATGTGTAGTGAGGAACCTTCTTTGAAGTGTCTATTTTGAATATTTTTTAAACTCTTTTGCAACCGCTTCAGGTTTTGCCATTTTTCCTCTAAGGTCTTCTGAATATCAGGAGAAATCCATTTTCCTCTATCATCTCCATCCCTTACTTTTTTTCTTTCATTACATTCTTTAACACCTTGGAGCACTTCTTGTTGTACTGTTTCCTCACGTCATTCTCATCCTATGGTAGCCACTTGTATTTTTTCTACATTCATGTAAAATTATTTTAAACAATTTATTAGAGAGTTAACATTTTATATAAAAAAATATTATTATTCAATTATTAATACACTTTTACATTAAACTATTCAAACTACATTTTTTTCGTAGCAACATCCACCTCAGTCCATGATCTCCAAGCACCCTCGAACTTGGACTTCAATATGCTAGAGATATAGCCTCACGGTCCCCTAATTGGCTCAAAATTGTAATTATATAATAAAAAAAAAAGTTAAGACTAATATATAAATATGTATAAAATAATTAAAAACTAAATAGGGTTTAAGTTATAAATATTTAATCTAATCTAGAGATAGGTCATATCCATGTATGTTGATCTGTAGGATACATCTCCCCAAATGGAGGTTGGGGAGACGGCTATGTGGACTTAGAAGTCGACGAAGTGATAGGAGACTGGGTTGGAGTAAAAGAAGACTGTGTGATAGGAGTATTAGAGAATGGAGAGGATGAGGAAGTCTCGGGGTTGTATCAATGCGTGGGTTGAGTCGACCCCACCTTTTCCCTAACCTCTAGCTTGATCTACCATTTAATTTAGTTTAAAAATATTCATAAAATACATTAAGTGTTAACTAAGATGCAATAATTTGATAGAGTACAATACATAAACGATAGAAAATAGACAATTGAAATCACAAGGAAATAAAGTACACGTTTAACCTAAATAGACTGTGTCAATAAATTCTTCATCAGCTTCGGACAAAGTGGATAAGTTCTTATCTGATTCTTCTAAAACTGCTTGAATTCTATCCACTTTTGTTGCATCACCATCTCTATCTACAATTTGGTCTAGAACCTCATTTGATATTGTAAGCTGTATTTGTGGTGACTCATCATTCTAGTATGGTTGATTTATTTCATCATTTGGTGCTTTTGGAGCATTAACTATATGTTGGGCCTTTGTCTTGTATAACAAACAACCACCCTTTATGGCTTTCAGGATATGGTATGTAATAAACTTATTTTGTCTGTTTTGAAAGTATAAATGGATCATAGGACCTATATCTCTTATTTGCTTTGACCTCGATGATCACATAATTTTTATCAATCTTTGTTTCTCGATTCGGAGTTGGTTCAAACCATTGAAACTTAAATAAAACTAATTTCTTCATAGGCCATCTAATATATTCCAATTCTACAACATCATTTAATATTTTGTAAAAATTATTCTCCGATTGCCTATAGTTAGAATCTCAAACACACACACCATATTTAGAAGTAGACATACCCTTACTCCAGTTTTTTGTATGAAACTTATTTATGGCCATTCACAAAGTACATAAGCCATATCTAACCATATTTAATGGCCCCATGCCAAACTCCTTAGAAGTGGGTTATCAACCTTATGTTTTGGATTGAAAATTTAGTATCATAAATTGCCAGTTAATTAGTATCATAAATTACATCTACCTATTGGATCATGGAAAAATAGAAACAGATGAGAATAATGCAACTTACATATACTTTAAATCAAGAAGTGAATTGCCACAATCTCGTCATCAAGTTGCACAGTAAAACTATTAGGAATAATGTTCGCACAATATATTTGTGTACATGTTGCATCAGAATCATTAATGTTACTCCTTTTTGGATGATATATATATATATATATATGTAACTAGTGGATGAATATCTTAAAAAAATTACATGAATAATTTACTCAAGAAACACTTGAATCTCAGGCTATTTAGGAGAACATGTAGTTTTGCAGCTTTTACTTCCTTATTATCTAATAGATGTTTGATGCATTCTCCATGTGGATGTCCTCGATGATTAAAAATTCAAATGAATGGATTAGAAGAACTACCTTCACTTTTATCATCATTACATTGTACTCTTGTTCTCCTGCATGAAATGTTAGATGAATAATAATATAATGCAAAGGTAGATATCTCCTTGACTAGATAGGTTTCACAAATGGAACCTTCCACTCTAATCTTGTTTGTTGACTTTATTTTTTAGAGTATGCAATAACCTATCTAATAAAATTAAATTTCACTAACACTTTAGAAACCAAATGTTTGGTTAAATGATATAATTGAAATGATAGATACAACCAATACAAATCTTTCGAATGGATATATCCATTGATATTGAATTGACCCAACGAACTCTCTATTTGAATAAAAGAAATAGGCAATTTTAATGCTTACTGTTTAAACATATGTACATATAATAAAAATGTATTTTGAAAATAAATAAAGAATATGAATTACATTTTCTTTTTTATTGTGACTAGGTCACATCTATTGCTGCAAAGCTCATAATTTTTTTTTTCATGGGGCAACGTTTTTAGGGTGGAGCCCGGCCCCAACCTATCCAACCTAGAACCCAACAACAAAAGAAAAGGAGTGATGGAGGGTTCTTTCTTCTAGATATATATAGGCATTTGCATGTATATAGATTTAGTTACATGTATGACACTAAATAGTCATAGCTCTTGCGACTAAAGTTGTAGCTTAGTTAGTGAATGCGTATTATTTGTCTTGGGATTTTGAGTGTTTAAATTGTTTTAAGAGTATCTTCTCTTTTCTCACTTGGTTTGATAATATTTCAATTATATAATTTATAGATTTATTAGGTAGGGATTTATATATGATCTTTTTAACAAAAGATTTTAGGAAATTTTATCTATGAGACGCGGATTGCTTAATTTTCCTTTTTGGTTAGAAAAAAAAATCCTAAGCCCTTGTGGATATATATATATACATAATTATGTAAAGAGAAATGTTATTTGGATACGAAGTTTTGACATTTTTGGATAACCCTGTGCTGATAACTTGAATTAGTTGGCATACACAGCTCAATTGCTTGCGACTCAAAGACATGAATGCATGCACGTTTTATGTAACGATCCACATTTCCATCTTAATTTTTATTTATAAAAGCAGAAACAAATTGATTAACAATATTGCACATTGTAAGGGCTTCTATATACACATCATAGCATCAACTAATCTAATCTAACGAAACACCCCATCTAAGCCCTTGTTTACACTCGCTTTCAGAGATCTTTTTGATTGAGAGAGTCCCATGCACATAACTACTGATAAGGATCTAACACCACTGAACTCACTTTCGAACTTTCCCTTCCTTAACCTGGAATGATACAAGCAAATATGAGCTACAAGATCTAACAAGTATAACTGAAAGAAAGTGAGCATGAATATCACAGGCATCGAGAAGCAAATAGAATCATGAATGACATTTAAGACACTGACGCCACACCTCATTTCACCACTCTTCATGATAACATGATGAAAAATGCATTCGTGTTTTTATGCAATCTTTAAAAAAAAAAAAATCATAACACTAGAACTGAAGTCCATATATATCATAACCATGTGACCGAAGTCTGTCTTTGAACCGAAACTTTCTCTATGGATATATCCCGTGGAACCTATTTCTTGCGCGTATCATGAATCATTAACACATTTTAAAATCATTTTTGTGTACATGCTCGCTCTATGCATCATCACACTGTGCATATGATAATGACTTATCATATATAACTAACATACGATTGATTACCCGAGGCAACATACATGAGAGAATAGAACCCATACAAAGCAACACCAAACCTTTGCATATTCTCAATAAAGCATCATTTCTAAAAAAAATAGGATGATACAAAACCCTATTTGAGCTTTTGAACAAAATTTAATGTGACTTTAAGGAAGCGCATTGAACTACCAGAAACAAGCTTTCTGAATGAAGTAAAAGTAAAAGAGAGAATAGAACTTGCATGAAAGAAAACAACATGCAAATTAGAAAGTTAAAGAAACAAAAACTTGATTTAAATATTTTTCTTTAAACTGTTAAAAATATCTGAAAAGCCAAAACTATGCCTCCACACTCCTTTAGTAAAATCTAACATAATAAATCGTAGAAATTATTTAAATCTAATATTATCTCAAATATCCATAATTTAATTTCTACTATTTTTAAATTTACTTAATACACATTACAAATTTTTCTCCAATTCTTCTCCAATTGTCCACTCTCTGCTACCTTTAGTTCTCCTTACTTCTTATTTTCTCCTGCGGCCTTTCACATTTACAGCCCTTATTCCCTCAAAATCTCTTCCTATTTATACTCTCAAACTCCCTCAATTGCAGTCTCACACAATTCTATTTAATTAATTTATATAATCATCACCTACAGTAAGCTATTCTAAATTTGAGCCACCATTGATTTTTCCTCCCCCAAAGCACCCCATCATGATTCCCACTTCCTTCCTTTACTTGGCTCCAAAGCAAATTACAAAATTGAGGAAGGAGTGGAGCTTGACGCGTGGCTGTTGGAGGCAGCCACTTGGCTGGTTAATTTGTGCCTTGCAGCTGCTGGAAAATTCCAGCCATGTGCCTGCTCCTTCCGCCTTTCTTTCCTTCTCCTAACTTATAATATTATTTATTTACACATCCCACTTTTATGTATATGCACGCATATATATTTAAATGGTGGCACTTGCACGGAGCTAGGCAGAAAATTGAAGAACGGATGCTAAGGAAAAGGGACGCATGTGGCTGCTTCTATAAACTTTTCTTCTATATATATTATATTATACATATTATATTTATATATAATATAAATACAAATTTTTTCCCTTTAATATTTTTTTACTTTCATTTAACATTTCTTTAATTACTACTACATCTTTAAACATTGAATTAATATTCATTGAGATACTTAAAATCTAAAATTAATAACTTAAAGTTACTAGGTAAATACAGTTTCGTTTCTACACCTTCATAGGACCTTTGTTTCATTCCAAAACCAGTTTAGAATTATTTCGTATGCAAAACTTGAACCCTTTTAGGGTTTTGTTGATTTTCCAGAATTCTCTTACAATCATTCAATTCTTTTCAAAGTGTATCTTAGGTACATCTGTAATATCCCAAAATTTAGAAATATAATAATAGTATATGTTATTCTATGCAAATGAATGTAATAGCTAGGAGAAATTAAAATTTAAGTGAGGAGGCTGCGGTGGTGCCTGGAATAAATATATATGTATATATATATATATATAATTTGGGATGTAGTTTAATATTGGAGTTTATTGTATTAATGCTCATGGGAAATAAAAAATAAATAAATAAATAAAGAAGCTAGTGGAAGTATCCAGCATAATGGACGCCCAAGAGCAACTCTTCCTTCATGAACCCTTAGCCATGCACCCATGTGCTGCCCATGAAGAATAAGATAGAATATAAAATTACTATAAGGGAATAGCAGAAAAGAAATGGAAGGCGGTGGGCTGTGTTGGCTGCCACGCGGCAGCGTCTGATGCCTCAATTTCCTTTCCTTTTAAGGCCGAGAACGGGTTGTAAATTAAGGGGATTTTAACAGCAAGCAAAGGGAGAAGTTACAGAGGAAAAATGGCGCGCGCAGAAGCTAAAATGGAGGAGAAAATCATGAAGAAATTGGAGAGAAACCCAGTTTAATTAAAGTTTAAGTATGCAGGTAAATTAAACAAATCACGTGAATTAATTTGTGCTGTTTGAAATTCAATTTAGGGTGTAATTTTATTAATTTTGGTTGATTATACTGTTGTTACGCAGCGAGTATTAATTTAGCGGCGAGCAAGCGTATAAACACCGGGAACAGTTAATTTAAGGCAAGCTCTTTACTCCCTTCGTAATTCTCATTCGATTTATGAATTCTATGTCCTCCCTCAACCTGATTTGGTTATAAAAATTAATTGTGTACGTTTTAGTTAATTATTATCCAAATTTAATGAGAATTTTATTAAGTTAAATTAAATATGAGACTCGTTGGGGTTTTATTTGTGGTGCGCCTACGTGGGATTTTAGACGGTTAAATTATTTATAATACACGGTTAGATTTAATTAATGTGAGCCACTGTTTTATTAATCGCTATTAAATATTTTACTTCGCAGCGGGAGTACAAGAAAAGTAAGAAACGGCCGTGTAAAGGCAAGTTCTTAACCATCTTCTCGTGTTCTTTAATTCCCGTGAAAGACCCCGTGATTTCTCATATTTTATGCCCTCCCTTACTTTAATTCGGCACCTAGCCTTATTTGTTGAAGTATTATTCATTTGCTTTAATTTAAATTAAATTCGAGACTTTTAGAATTTTATTCGTTGTGAGCCTATGGGGGTTTGTATCGCCCCCACTTCTTTTGGGAATGATGCTGAACCAGCTTGAAAACTAGGTTCATAGACATGCGGGTTTATTTACGATTTTATCGGGTTTATTTACAGTTTTTCTCGGATTAATTTATGGTTCGGTTAGAGCTATCGAGCAATAGGGCAGGGGTCGGTTGTTGGTGACGTTGGGGTAGACTATTGTATGGCCCTGAAGTGGACCGTCGGGTGGACACTCTTTGTCATTGGCCGTTGACCGGTGCCGAGCACTGCTGACTAGCTCTACCAGTTTGTGATTTACTGCGCGTTTAGATTCATTATATTACTGTTCATGATTTGATATGCACATGGGTACGAGTTGCATGTTGGGATATTCATTTATTGAGTATGCTTGGACATGGACATTCTAGTTTGGTCAGGTTGCATCCAGCACGAGCATATACATCGCGTGTGGTTTACTATGTGGGCGGAGCATGGGCCGATGCCTGGATGTATGGGCGCCATGTATCACGTTGATGCTCACTACGCCATTGCATTTTTATGTGCATTGCATGGTTACCGGTAGATATTAGTTCTCTGACGGGAGTACCGTTCCGAGGGAGCCTATGGCTCGGGTGTCGGGAGTACCGACATGGACGGGTGACGGGAGTACCAACCCGGGATGGCACGCACAGGTTTGCTGGAGGTATTTTGTAACACCTCAAGTTTAAAAATCCTAAACCTAGATGTGTTTACATTTACTTCACTTTAAATGCGGAAATAAAATCAAAATTGTCTTCAAATTATCTCTTTTGACTTCCTTTATTTACCACACACACACATATATATATATTTATTTCATATTTTATTTTAAAAAGAATTTTATAGAAGTTTCAGCAGAGTCTCCCCTATAAATTTGACTTAGCCAACCTGTAGAGGGACATCACATCCACAACTATAGAAATATTAACTAAGTAAATAACTCAGTCTAAATAGAAGATTTGAGTCCAATCAAACCAAAACTATCATATTCGAGATCTCAAAATTAAACAATTAAAGAAAAGGGTAAATAAATGATTAACGAACAAGTGTTATAAACCACAAGTCTAAAAATAAAATCATATGCTATGGATTACTGGGTGAGTCTGCCTCCAAGCGATCTCCTCAACTCATCTAGCTCTCATCACCTGAAACGTGGGGAAAATAAAAGGGTGAGCTAAAGCACAACAAGTAAACTCCATGCACATGATGCATGCTTGTGATATGCAAGGTTTGAATAAATTTTGAAAACTACATCCCCATTTACTTTAACTTCTCAAAACATTTAATTTCTATTGTGAGCTCATAGGGTGTGTCATCTAGCCAATCAGAATGCAGTGGGCAATTCTTATTTGGAACCAGGTTCGTTCCACCGGTAGTACCGCAAAGCGGTTAAAATTTCTTTCCACTTTCAACTTTCACATTCACATTACTTAATCAATCGGGTGCATCGGTCCCCCACGCCCCATTTTTCACTCACATTATTCATGGCATAGATATTCACCCGTTTCCTTTAAAACTTGAGTTACATATCTTTGAAAGAAAATTTGCACCTTTACACATCTTTCCTTTGAAAACATTTAACTTTCTCAAATCAATGCCTATGCATGCTCATTGATGCAATGGCATCATATATATATGAACATGCTTATTCATTTTCATTGTATGTAAGGAAATGACACAAGTAATGAAAAGATTTAGCATTAAATACCTGCAAGCCAACCACAAGGCACAATTTTTCCACCTTAATCGTTCCACATGAGTGAAAATTAGAGAGAGTTTACTTACATGAAGTCTTTAAAGTTCACTCCTTGGATTTGCAAGTGGAGGAGTCTTAGATGCCCATGATGTCAATGTGCCAAAAATCCTAGTTCATTATCAATGATGTTAAAATTTTCAATAATCCTTATCTTCTAAATATGACTCCAATTCACTACTATTTTTCTTAAGTTAATTTATTATAATACTACATGTATAAATAGTATTAAATGAAAAATATATAAAGAAAACATTTACAACATAGACCTACTAGTGAAACATTACCCATTTATGCATTTAAACCGTCGGCCCTTACGAAGACAAACATAAATTGAAATTCTCAGCACCAAAATCACGTAAATCCAATTTCGTAGGATAAATAACTCATAGAGATACATTCTCATTTAAATTCACATCAAGATTCAGATTTCAAGACCCACAAAATATTTTCCAAATCCACAAACAAAATTATTATTATTTTTTTCTGGCAGCATGCAGTACAATGTTTCAAAAATCATTTAAAAATAGGAAAACATATCGTAAAATTATAAAATTTACACAGAATGTAGTAAACTCTTATAAGTTCATCATATAAAAAAATTAGCTCATTACAGTAAGGTTTGGAGTTCAAAAATATTTTTTCTATCCTCCAAAATACTTTTCTCGTATGAATCTGTCAATGTATATGAAAAATGTCATAAAAACTTATACAAGCCTTCAACTGAGGTCATTCCAAGTGCAGACGATAGACAACTCATAGAGGGTCATTTTTCAATTTGAATCTCTCCAAAATTCGACATATACAATTTTTAGTGAATTTTTAAAGTAAGAGCAGAAAAGCTGTTAAATCTGGGTAACATTGTTGTTCCATTAGATCTCTCAAAATTTCATGCCTATATTATCCAATCAATATAAAATCAAACCAATCATATATATTCCACATCTATGTATATATATTGTATGTAAAATAACCATCTTATTAAAGGTAGATTTTGGGGAAGACTAAATAAAACAAAAGTTACCTTTTTCTTCTTCTTATTGGGGAGAGGTGATGCGTGTGTTGAGAGAAAGAGAAGTGAGATGTGTGTGAGAGAGAGAGGGGAAGTGAGATGGGTGAGGGAGAGACGTGAGATTTGGGAGGGGAGAAAGATATATATATATATATATTAGGGTTTCTCTTTTTTTTTTTTCTTTTTATTAGGCTTTGAGTTGGGTGGGCTTTATTTGGGCTTTGGGCTTTTGAGTTTTTTTTTTTCTTCTCACTTATTGAGCAAAAAATGAGTTTTCTATAAATTAGGCCCAACCTTAAATTAATTTGTGTTTTAAGTCCTATTGAATGTTATAAAAATTCACACCCAAATAAATATATTTAGCCACTTGAATTGAATTTGATAAACATACAATACACTTGAAAATTCTTAAATCAATAGTAACACATTAAACTGCATAATAACAAATTATCATAATAATTTTTTTTTTCTAATTAGCACATTGAACGTGACGACGTCCATTTCCTTCCACTGCATAACAAGGCTTAATAATAGACAATAATAATTATAATTGAATCATTTATTATGGCATAAGAAATAAAATTACGCAAAATTTATACATGCATGTAAAATGACACTCGGTGTTACATATTTGTTACCGTCCAGGGCAGTGACAGGTTGGTATGAGACTTGGGTGCCAGGTGTCTTATGTGGGCCCCAAGGATCAGTATGTGTTTTTATTATACTATTCTATCGTGTTGTAGCTCTCATGACTTGTGTGTATTTGGGGGTTGGTGTTCCAGGAGAAGTTTATTGGTTTTGTGCAGTCTTCAGTCTTTCTTTCTTCATGCTTGCTGAGTCTCTCGACTCACTTTGCTTTTCATCATTCCAGGTAGTGGCAGCGTGGGCCATGGGCAAGGGAGTCAGCTTCTAGTGGCAGAGTCGGTATAGTGTACAGGCAGTCCCGTCAATCCCTGTCAACTCTGATGGTTGAGTAGGATTTACTCTATTATTCTTACTGTGCCAAGTCGTTTCTCGAGTCTCGTGTATATTGGCACAAGAGTTTGTATTTATTTATTTATCATGTGACCGCTGTGATAGCGGGGTACCCGTAGTGCATGCATGTGTTTAACTTCGTTTTCACTATTCTTATTTTTGTTTATGCATGCCAGGGTAGTTTTTGTCTTGTGTTTCATTCTTTCTCCTTCCGTAGGCGTTCCCGTTCGGGTAGTCCGGGTGGTTGGGGATATCCGGACGGGGGTGCTTACAATATCGAAAATTATTCTTGTTTTGATTGTTTTCATTATCATAAATCTTGTCTCGAGACGCTCATCAATCACTTATTATTTTTCTTAAATATCTATGTTCCAAGGCATTTCTTATAGTTGATTCAGTCACTTATTAATTCAGTTCTTATATGGACTATAGTTTTTTGAATCAGTCAAGAGTTACTTGTAAAATCTTATCATATGAATCTTTTCAGCTCAAAAATTTCTAAAAACTTTTAGAATTAATTCTTTTATCTTGGGGTATTACATTCTACCCGCTTACAAAAATTTTGTTCTCGAAATTCGCATCTGACTGGTCAAATAACTGAGGGAGGATACAACTCACTTCTTTCATGGCTTAAACGCGCAACACATCTTCCAAGCAAATCTATGCCACCTTATGACTTATTGTCACCTATCATTATTCCTCAACTATGGGGTCCTTTGCCCAACTAGCATCCAATTGCTAGACATACCTCGATCATTACCCAACACGTCTACGTGTATAGGAACTTATCCCAACCTCCGCTCTGATTCTAATTGTAACAACCTAGATTTTTACCTCAATTTTTATTCATAACAATAGAAGCAAATTGATTAACATCACACATTGTAAGGACTTTTACATACATATCATAGCATCAACTAATCAAATCTAACGAAACACCTTATCTAAGCCCCTGTCTACACTCGCTTCTAGAGATTTTTTCGGTTGGGAGAGCCTCGTATACATAACTACTGACAAGGATCTGACACCACTGAACTCGCCTTTAAACTTTTCATTTTTTAACATGGAATGATATAAGCAAATATGAGCCACAAGATCTAGCAAGTATAACTGAAAGAAAGTGAGCATGAGTATCATATATAGGTATTGAGAAACAAATAGAATCATGAATGACATTTAAAGCACTCACGCCACACCCTATTTCACCACTCTTCATGATAACATGATGAAAAATGCATTCATATTTTTATGCAATTTTTTTAAAAAAATCATAATCATGGGACCGAAGTCCATATCATAATCATGTGATTGAAGTTTGTCTCTGAGCCGAAGCTTTATTTGCGGATATATCATGCGGAACTCATCTGCTGTGCGCATCATGAATTCTTTATACATTTTAAAACTATTTTCGTGTACATGCTCTATGCATCATCACACTATGCATATTATAATGATTTATAATATATAACTAACATAACGATTAACTGAGACAACATACATGAGAGAACAAAACTCATGCAAAGTAACATCAAACTCTTGCGTGTCCTTAATAAAACATTATTTTCAAAAGAAGATAGGGTAATACAAAACCCTATTTGAGATTTTGAAAAAGATTTAACATGACTTCAATGAAGCATATCGAACTACTCGGAACAAACTTTCTGAATAAAGTAAAAGAGAGGATAGAATTTGCAAGAAAAGAAAAAACTTACAAATTAAAAAGTTAAGAAACATGTAGTTGTCTTAAATCTTTTTCTTTAAACTGTTAAAAGTATTCGGAAGGTCAAAGTTATGGCTTCACTTTTCTTTAATAAAATTTAACATAATAAACTATAAGAATTATTTAAATCCAACATTATCTCAAATACTCATAATTTAATTTTTACAAATTTTAAACTTACTCGATACACGCTGCGAAGTTTTCTTCGATTTCTTTCCCAATTATCCGCTCTACTACCTTTACTTCTCCTTGCTTCTTATTTTCTCTTGCGGCCTTTCACATTTACAGCCCTTATTCCCTCAAAATCTCTTCCTATTTATTCTCTCAAACTCTCTCAATTGCAGTCTCACAATTCTAATTAATTAATTTATATAATCATCCCCTACACCAAGTTTTCTAAATTTGAGCCACGTATCTTTGATTTCTTCTCCCCCAAAGCACCCCAACAATGATCCCCACTTCCTTCCTTTACTTGGCTGCATAGCAAATTACAAAATTGAGGAAGAAATGGAGCTTGACGCGTGGCTGTTGGAGGCAGCCACTTGGCTGGTTAATTTGTGCCTTGCAGCTGCAGGAGCTGGAAAATTCCAGGCGTGTGCCTGCTCCTCCCGCCTTTCTTTCCTTCTCCTAACTTATAATATTATTTATTTACACATCCCACTTTTATGTATATGCACGCATATATATTTAAATGGTGGCACTTGCACGGAACTAGGCAGAAAATTAAAGAACGGATGCTAAGGAAAAAGAATCCAGGTAGCTGCTTATCTCGAGCGGTGGGCCCTACAAGTGAGGGCAAGAACCCAGGTGACTGCTTCTATAAACTTTTCTTTCACGCTTGTGCTATATTATATTATATAGATTATATTTATATATAATACAAATAAAAAAATTATCCCATTTAATATTTTTTATACTTTTATTTGACATTTTTTTAATTACTACTATACACTTAAATATTAAATTAATATTCATTAAAATACTTAAAATCTAAAGTTAATAAGTCAAAGTTATTCTATAAGTACAGTTTCGTCTCTGCATCCTCACAAGACTTTTATTTTATCCCGAAATCACTTTAGGGTTATTTCTTATATAAAACTTGAATCCTCTTAGGGTTCTGTTAACTTTTCAAAAATTCTTTACGATCATTCGATTTTTTTCAAGTTGTATCTTAGGTATACCGAAAATTGTCTCTGTTCTGATTGTTTTTATTGTCATAAATTTTGTCTCAAGTCGCTCGTCAATCACTTATTTTTTATTTTTTAAAATATCTAAGTTCCAAGATATTCCCTACAGTTGATTTAGTTACCTATTAATTCAGTTTTTATATAAACTCTAGTTCTTTGAGTAAGTCAAGAGTTATTTGTAAAATCTTATCATTTGGATTTTTATAGTCCAAAAATTCTTAAAAAAATTTCAAAATTAATTTCTTTTATCTTGGATATTATATTTTATTCTTCAATCAACTGATCTTGAATGAAAATTCAAACAAATATAATATTGTTGATACTGCAGTCCGCAACAAGTAAGTGTTCTGATTTTGGATAAAAAATACATCACAATTAAACCATTAACCATACAAACAAATACAGATATTTAATGTAAAAAATTTAAATCAGATAATAAAATAATTAATAAAAATATAAATAATTATTTTAATTAAAATATTAAATTAATTTACTTAAATTGTATTTTATGCTCCTAAAAAAGAAATATACATATAATAAGGTAATAGCTGTAATTAATTAAAGCGATCACAAATCACCACAACAAAACAGGAGGAGTGAGGAATCTGATTATTTCACCAAAAGTGCCCCAAACTTTCTTGTTTTGTGCACTGATTCTTCTGTGACTTATTTGGTGGCGTACGTCTCCATTTAATCTTCAAAACAACTAATTAGACCAGTGAGAAGTCATGCATGGATGCAGTTGAATTAAGAGTATTGCTCTGCATCTCCACTAGAGATGGACAGCAGCAGAGCCAATCCAGGAATTTAGGTTGAGGGCTAAAATTTTGAAAAGTTAATGTAATAAAATTTGTATGTAATTAAAAAGTTAGTATAATAAATTTTCATTAAATTTGTGCTCGACGAGATTTTGAAACAAAAAATTCAACTATAACAGAATCTACATCTATTATAAGAACAAATTCTCTTTTAATATAGAAACAATATGCCTTATCTTCTGAAAGTGAATATTCCAACCATCTAAATTGATTGAACTAATTTTTCTGAAAACTTTGATGTTGATTTTCAAAAGTGATATTTTTGTAATTCAAAAGTGATGGTTGATATGGCCTACCTAGTAGATTTGCGCGTTTAATCTCATCCCGTGCATGCATTAATGAGATATTCACAAATTTGTTTTCTTTTCCCTGGATCCCGTTCAATACAAGAAGACCATTGACATTCAGGATTTTTTAAGATGGAAAAACTTCAATTTCAGGAGATAAACTTGAAGGATTGATGTAAATTCACTAGATTGATTTTGCACACTATAAGTTGAAGTACTTTTACTAGTATGATGATCTCTCTTTATGAAAAAAGATAACAACGTTTTTCCTTTCTTCGCAGAAGGTTGTTGTTCCATTCTAAATTTTAAGATACACAAACAAAAAATAGCACAATTCAATAATCGAACAATTAAAATATTTAACTCAAGATTTGAGGCAAATGCGAGGCCAATACAAAAATTGTAGTTCTAGAGTTCAAACAAGAGAAGACAAAAGTATGGTCGATTCAAATATTCAATCGTAGATTCACAATAACAAATTTTAGACTTCTAGCCACAACAATTCCTAAATTCCTAACTGAATGCAGTAGTCAAATAGGCAAGCAAACACAAAGTTAGTAGAAAATCACTTACTTAAAACTTGCTGAAAAAAGACAACAACTTCAATAACAAATCAAGCATAAATAAGTAAAAAAAATATGGCCAAAAAATAGAAAAACTGTCTAGATTTAGCTATCAGTCGAGAGAATCAAAGAACTGAAAGAAGAGAAATCGTACAAGTTATACAGATCTGGGCTCGAATGAAGTAAATCTGAAAGTTTAGAGGGGAGGGTAAAATGAAAACCTAAATCAGAGGCAGCGAGCAAGGGTAAGGCTGACTGACCAAACTGCCAAGCGAGCATGGGGGCGAAGGTGAGCGAGAGCGAGAGTAAGAGAAAAGGTAGTAAGGGCAGTAGGGCTAGCGAGAGCAAAAGAGGCAGAGAGCGAGGGCGAGTGAGAGCAAGAGAGCCCAAACCCTAACAAGAGCAAGAGAGAGCTAGCGAAGGCGAGCGAGAGCAAGAAAGAGGAAGAGAGCGAGGGCAAACAAGAGTACAAGGGGCCAGGCTCTAATGAGTGTAAAAGAGAGCCAGCGAGGGCAAGCGTGAGCAAGAGAGAGAGGTAGCGAGGGTGAGTGGGAGTGAGGTTGAGAGAGGAAGGAGAAGAGAAGGGTTTGCAGGCAAGTGGGCTGGGCTGGGAAAAATTAGGGTGGGCTAGGTTGGATTTGGGTTGGCCTATTACTAAAAAACTAAAAATTTTATCTTATAAATTTAATTTTGTTATGGGTTGTCTTGGGTTTCAGCTCCTGGGCTGAAGCCCAGGGCAACTCAGATTTAAATTCACCCCTAAGTTACAATGACATGGAGAATAATAAAGTAGATATGCTCCAACATAATACTAAAATATATATATTACAATAATAACATAACCTACTTAAAATAAAATTTATCACTATTCCTTGTGATGTGGAATCAACATTAACTCGTCTTTTTTCTCGTGTGTAACCTTGAACATTTTCCATCCAGATGGTTCATGTTGTAATAATTTTAGCCTATATTAAATAGACAATGTTAATCAACAAAAAAAAAAAAAAAATTGTTAATGAGAAAGACATATAAATGACTTAAATTATACCTATTCAACTCTAACTCGGGCAAAACTTCTTGTGCTTGTAGTTTTAGTCATTGTTTTCTTTGACTGATTAGACTTATTACGAGCACAAGCAACTTACATATGTAAGACCAAATGCATTAATTAAAATTTAAATAATTGAAATGTCTTGTGCATAAAAAAAGTAAAGGATATAGTATACCTGAAACTCAATTGAGGTCAACCAAGTGACAAATTGTCTCCATCATAGTAGTCAGTTTTCAATCTATATTTGTGGTTTGCAAAAGCCCTTTCCATCTTTTTAAATATCCAATTTTTTCTTACTTCATTATTTTATTCAAATTCAAATTTCTCCTACAAAAGTTAAAGGAAAAAGTTATTTGAGATGTTATATGTCATCAAGAACGATTTAATACAATTTCTTAATAAGTATGATATAAAATAATTACTAATCTTATCAGCACATATAAGAATACATTTTATTCTTATTGTCCTGTGAAACATCTTCCCAACGTTTGCAAGAAATTTGTGCATCTTCATATACTTGAACAATCTCGAAAAGATGGCTTGCAAACACATTCGCATTTGATCCACTGGCTTGACCATACTTATTGAGAGCCAAGGATGTCAATTTCTTATTCTTTGTTTTCCCTCACCTCTTTTTCTTACATTAGATGATGATCCTATACAATAAATAGATAATAAATAAAACCTAATAATTATTTTATTCAAATGTAAAAGATTACATATGAGAGAATTAAATTATTAAAACAAAGAGTAATTATTTCTTACCAACACAACTTTGTCTTGTAGATGGATCAAAGCTAGGTGGTGCGACGGGACTTTATTCATTGGTTTTAGCCATTCTCTCCATTTGCTACAACATAGACTTATATATAGAAAGTGATGAGTAAAGAAAAAAGACATGCAAAAATACACTAAGAGATAGGAAAAGAGAGGAAAAGAAAAAGGTTTTAAAAAAAAGTTCTATAAGCTATGACAAAAACTAGTAAAAATGGAAAAAAATAAACAACAATTGATATAAGAACAAATCAAGTGCCAAAAGAGATACAGAAGCAATAGAATATAAAAAATACTTAAAAGTGATTCACATGAGGCAACGATGAGAAGACCATGATAAAGAGTAGTAAGAGAAACAAGAGGTAGAAGCAACCTATTTTAATTGCATTTTCAAAACTAAGCAAGCAACACATATACAATCAATCATTATCACTTGAAATTGATTTTTGTTTTCCTCTTTCATCGAGTCCTTTTCTTTCCCTTGACAATCCTTCTCATCCTTTTCCTTCATTGTCTTGATGCACCTTTTTCATATGCAACCTCTAGTGGAATGTCACTTCTATGACATGAAAACTCACATTCATTTAGATCAACACTTCATACATTCTTGACAATTTGCATAATATTCTTTTCGAAAAAGCATACAATCTTACGTAGATGAGACAATTTCACTCACTAGAAATGTAGATCCTATTATCTCAAGTAACATGTTAAATGAATTATTACTGCACCCACTCAAGCATTTCAAATACAAGAAACGGAAGCTTTGACACATGGGTGCATCTTGGAAATAGAGGTTGTTCAGCATCATAAAATAATTCATAAAACTTTTTTTTTCTCGAGTTTAGCTCATTCTCCCTAGATGAATCACAATCCATCTCAAGATTAATGCGTGGCATCCCAAAGGCTTCTTTCCAACATAGGGCACATACTATCATCATCATTGTTGTCTTCATCTTCATCACTGATCTCTAAATAAACCAATACTTTCTTCTCATGGTAGTACCAATTAATGTATTTCTTAAGTATTCCATACATAACGAGATGAAACTGTACTTCAACTTGACCAAAAAAATACGTATAGTTGCATTGCACACAAGGACATCCAATTTTTCCATCTATACGTGAGTTTCCAAATGCAAATTCAAGGAAATTATTAACTCCGTTCAAGTATTGATCACAAAATCTATCATCCAATTGCATCCAATTTCTATCCATCACACTAAATTAAAAATAAACATTAATAAAAAAAAAATAGATTTCCTGTTCAAAAAACTAACAAAGAAAACTACAAAATGATGTAAGGTACAAGTTGATTTAAAATTTATAAAAGTTGTTAAACATCCATTAGACAATTATTCTAAATATAATGGACAAAGAAACACATAAACACAATATCTACCAATCACTAAATTGAAGTGATCACCCATCACCCGGAAAGAGTGATTATAAGCCTGTCACTCACAGGGTTATTATTATTATTGTTGCCTTGTGTGTGTGTATATATATATATATATATATCAAGATGGAGATTTATTTATTTATTTGCTAAGAAAGATAGGAGTTTTATGATTTTATCAAAGCAGAACAAAATAAGAGAAAGGAAATAACAGTAAAATCTACAAGGCAACAACAGACACGAGGGCAAGCCAAAAAAAATCAAAAAAACCTAATACAAAATTAGTGACCTTAATCACAAAATCGGATATAAAAAAAAATATAAAATCAGTAGTGCTAGAGAGAGAGACCTGATTAGCGATGGAGCTGGAGGCGATAGCGTTGAGGCGATGAGGAGGCCGTGATGGTTTTGGAGGCAGTGGTAACGTTGAGACGATGGGCTAGAGTCAGTGAAGGTGGGAGTATGAGAGAGAGAGAGGCAAAGGGGGGGGGGGGGGGATATATATATATGGGCTGGGCAAGGATTAATAAAATTATTTTAAAAATAATTTTATTATAATTTTTTATTTTTGAAATACTAAAAATTATTTTTGTGAGAAGTTAAAATTTTTAAATGAATGTAAAGGTAATTTTATGTTATAACAAAATAACTAATATAATATAAAATAAAAAAATAACTATTCAAAAATTTGTCACATTCATATAAAAAGTACTTATTTATATTTTATATAACAAAAAAATAATTATTAGAGCCTAAAAATCATTTAATATATTTTATTTACAAAATCAAATTATTTAGCAAGCAATGAAAAAATTATTTCAATTTCATGTTAATATTCATAATATTATGAAAATAATGTAATTTTAAATATTCATATTAACATTCATGAAATAAATAATAAAATTTTTAAATATATAATTTTTAAATTATTTCTAATTATAAAATTAGGAATAAAAAAATTGTAATTAAATAATACTTCATTGATGGTATATGGAGTGTGTCGCTTCAAGAGACATGAAACAAGTGCATGCAACGAAATGTCAATAAATAGTATATGATTCATGAAATATCTGTATTAATTATCAATAATCTCTTATTACCATCGAGCGAAATGAATAACTAGAACATGCCAAAAACAACGAGTTGAGGTGGTTAATTAGACCTATACTCCGAAATGCTCTCAGGATTGGAGCCTATGAATCCTCCCATAGCATTTTTTTTAAATTTTATTTATTATTATTTTTTTGTTTCAAATCTCAATTTTTATTTTGTATTTGTTGTTATAAGTTACACTTTTTGTACTTTGTATTTGTTGCGAATTATTAATTGTATGGTTCTCACTTCTATTTTTGAGAGAAGAATATTATTATGAATGAAAATATTATTTATTATTTATTAATTATATTGTAGGTGACATTTTATATTAATACATTGTTGTACTTTTTGTATTAATATATAAATAGTTATTATTTTCTTTCTCCTTTAGCAGGTGTTATTTTGTACTTGTTTATATTATAAGTGGAATTAATAAATTACAAAATATAAATTAATAAAATAATATATAAAATGAATAATAAATTCATGACATTTTATAATTAACAAAATTTAAACTTTAAAATTGAAAATTAGCAACGAAATAGAAATTCCATTGCTATACTCATTCCACATCAGGGATATATGGGTTTCCAAATTGGATCTGAGAGCTAACAACAATAAGATGTGAGCAACTAGTTGTTCGACCTATATATAGGCATTTGTATGTATATGGTTTTATATAGTTATATATATAACACTAAATAGTCAATGATCATGTATTCCTTGTCTTGGGATGTGAGTGTTAAATTTTTTTAAGATTGCCTTCTCTTATTCTCACTTGGTTTGATCATATTTCAATTATATTGTTTATAGATTCATTGGGTAGGGATTTATGATCTTGTCAACAAAAGTTTTTAGCAAATTTTATCTATGACATGCAGATGGCTTAATTTTTCTTTTTGGTTAGAAAAACAAAAATCCTAAGCCCTTATGGGCCATATATATATATATATGTATAAAGAGATGTTATTTGAATATGGAGTTTTGACACTTGGATAATTCTGTGCGAATTGTTAACCATGTGTTGTCACATTAAAATTAATATGTTGCCTATTCACTTTCACAGTAAGTAAACCGCACGAGTTAATTATACAGAACATTAAAATTTTGTGTACAAACAGCATTTATGATATATTTATATAGAGTCAGCTGGTCAAACAGATTTATATAGAGTCAGTTGAATTCATCCCAACGTAAAAGCGCGTGTTCGTTGAATCATTCCTTTAATTAACATGCAGAACGGTCGGCGCCCTCTCTAAAACGTCTCGAAAATGCCAGCTTGTAATTCAATTCCTCCATCTTTTAATTACCCCCGCACCTGATGAATTGGAACTAGGTAAAGTAGCAAGATGCATGTACACCATTTTAATTAAGTTATTAAAATCTCAGCCCATGTACTTAAGTTATTAGAGTGGACCCATATGTTTTAATTATTAGAGTGTGCTTAAAGGGAAAATGAGGGAATTCTGGGCCGTCACACCTTTATATGATGAATTGGAACTAGAGTTTTCCAGGCAAAGCAGCAAGATGCATGCACGTACACCATTTTATTCCAATAGGGCAGTCATGTTCGGTCAAGCTCGGGAAGGATTCAACCTCACAGGTTTCACTTCGTTCGTCCCAGAACTTTTAGTTCGATTCAGATTAAAACTTATTATCCATTCTAATAACATTCCATAGATACTGTTTTCTGAATGTTTGGAAGATACAGTCTAATTATTTTCTTTTAAAGAGACATCCCTTACCCCAATAAAGACAAGTTAATGGGTCAGTTTACGTATTGTTTTGGAGTTAATAAAAGTGTTTATTAAATTGGTTATGTAAATTTGAATTTAAATTATAATTTTTTTACTAATGTATTTAAAGTCACCGATCGATTACACCAAAATTCAAGCTGAAGTTGGAATCTCTAACAAAGTACGTACCAGGCATGTTAAAACTTACCTCATCACTGACTAGGATTGAGTTTCTAGAATTACTAAAAATATCATTTTTATTTAGAATCTACTTTTGGCGCGCGCGCGCGCGAGAGAGAAAGAAAGATTAAACCCAACTACAACTTTCGCTCAATCACTCACGTTTTCACTGTCAAAACTCAACTAAGAGTTCCCGTCATGCATGCAGTTCAGCCAATAAACCTAACAAATGTTTGCTTTACTTTTTCTTAGTTCCAACTTCCAAGTTGTGGCAAAATGGCGGCTCTTGATATTTAGCTTTAGGGTAAATTTAATATTTATAAGACTTTTTTTTTTTAATTTTGACGTCAGTTTTTTTTATTTATAATTGATGTAAATTTGATTATTTGTAAGATGGGGATTTTATTGATTGTATTGTTTGATTCATGTATATCTGATTGATTTGAAATGTATTTTGTACCTATACAAATAATTGTGGGAAAATGGTAAGCATCTATATATATATATATGTATTTTATATTAATACCTTATTTATCCCATAAAAATTATTATCCACCTTAATTTAGAGGTGCTTAATTAACATCGGCATAGAAATAGTTAATTTTATCTTAAAAACATTTTTGTAAAGAAAGGTGATTCATTACTTATAAGCCGCAATATACATATATATATACATATAATTAACTCGTATAGATATGGGATTGTATTATAATTTATTAATGTTTATATATTAAAGATATCAAACTAATTTATAATTATAAAGATATTATTACTACTATTGTAGAGCTTGGGAAAATTAGTCTACTAGATTTAGGAAAATATTTTTTTATTTAGATAGTGTTTGTTAACCAAAATATGAACTGAAAAAAGTAAAATATGAACTGAAAAAAGTAAGATATGAAAACTATTGCAAGCAAAAGTGTTTTTCATTGTATTTGTTAAATTTATCTAGTAACCCTCTAAAAAAAGTCATGTGATTTCGTATCTGAAATTTTATAAATAAATTTATCTTTTCCTCAGATAAATTTATTTGAGATTTTACAAATAAGGAGAAATGACCCATATGCCCTTCTTATAAAACCTTCACTCGTCTCTTTTATTTCATTTGTTCATCTTCTTTCTTATTCTTCTTCTTGGTTTCTTTGTCATTTGCGATCGCTGTTGTATCTACCACAACCTTCTTCGCCTTCGATCGTTGCCTTTGCTACAGCCTACTTCACCTACCATCATCGCCTCTGTCAACACCTGCTTCGCCTCCGCTAAGCTAAGCTGCTGTTGTAACTCACCTGTTACAACAAATGAGTAATATCTATTAATTTTTATTAATTTAAATAAATATTAAATATTTGTAACTACCCATGTCTATGTGTTATTGGTAATTTATTTTGGGTATTTGAGTTTTGCTTTAATTAATTGTTGGAAATAATTTATGTGTTGATAAGAGGCAATTAATGAAAATAATAATTTTGTGGGATGATAAATGTATGTGAAATTAAAATTTATAAGCCCACATAAATGGAGTTTAAAATGTTTGGAAGAGTCGAAAGTTATGGGCTAAATGGGCTTGGGCCTAATATGAGTTGACTTTTGATTTGGGCTTAGGCCCATGTGAGTATTAATGTGGGGTGATTAAATAAAGGGAAAAGAGAAATGATGAGTAGTGAGAAATGTCCATAAGGGGCATTGTAACGACCCTAAATTGGGTCTAGGTGTTTTAATATTTAATGTTAGTGTAATGACATTTTAAAAATGATAATCTGTTTTGATGGCATAAAAATAATGTTGGATTAGTATGAAACTTTCTTCGAGTCATGAGATCATGAATTTAAATGAATGGGCCACAATTAATTAGTTAAGGAGTTCATGGGCTATCAGGTGTGCCAGTAAATTGTTGAGTTGGGCTTGGGCACAATGGTAAAGGAAATTTAGGTTTTATTATGTGAAATAAGAAAAAGAAAACTTAAATGAAAATAAATGTCAAATGTCAAAAATGCCCTAAATTGGGGCAGATCTGTAAATTTCTAAGGCAAGCGCAGCGTGTAGCCTTTTCCTTTCCCTTTTGTTCTCCTTTTTTTGTGTGTTCATCCTCCTCTACCTTTGCAACGATTTGTTGCTAATTCTATCTCATATTCCATTGGCAATCACTTTCTTCTCCTTTTTCAGCTGCTACATAATCTTCTTTATCTCTTTCTTTTACTTCTATTAATTGTTGTTGCTACGTTGCTGTTGTTTTTCTTCTTCGTTACTGTGGTGGAGTAAGTTCAATGGAAAAAGACTGGTGGTGTTCTTCTTGGATTTCTTCTTCTCTCCAGGCAAATTCTTCTTGCACTTCTCTTTTATTTTCAGTGCAAGCTCCCTTATTTATTTATTGTTCTAGTGCGAGTCTCCCTATCAGTCTCTTCACATCTTAGTCACTATATATGAGGGATATATGTATATATATATATATGCCTGTTATTGTGTATGGTTCTCCTTCTGTTGGTGTTCCTTGAGTCTTCATATTTGGGTATCTGTTGGGTCTTATTGAGGTCTCGAAGGAGAATAGTATCAACCCCTACTTCCTTCAATGAATGGCATTTCCCTAGCTTAGCAAAGGATGCAAGACTTGTTCGTTTTGCATTCAGAAGCTAAGATATATGTATATGTGTAATCAATATAAAGCACAATTCGAATTAATGGTGGCCTTGTTATATTGCAGCACATTCGAATGGGCTACCCTACCATTCGAATGGGACCTCTCCCCCTTTACCCATTTGAATAACCCTCACATATACACATACAAGTTCATTTGAATGCCTTTTGAATCATACCAATATATATACAAAACCATCCGAATGCTACACTCAAATGATAGCCATATCCGAATAGATCACAACTACCGCAACTTCAAGCCCAATTTCGACCTTGATGAAGGTAGAATCTCTCAAATCTGAAAACACAAAAGTTATAGATATTTTTCTTGGATTTTCATATATTTCTCAGTGCTTATCATTATTTTAACAAACATATGGAAAGAAAAAGTGCAATTTTCAGTAAATTCCAAAAAATTAATAATCAATTTGATAAAAATTTTGAAATACTTTATAATTTTATCTTGATCATTCAATATCTTTGTTCGGAAAGTATTTCAATCTTATTTTATTAATTTTAATAAACTCTATCTAATGGAGCTAAAAAAAAGAAACATTTTCTCATTTAATGGCCCAAAAAAGTAAATATTTTATTTTATTTACTTTAAAAGTAAATTGGATTCAAATCTCTTATAATTAATTTGAATTATTTGTACGGATATCTCTTATAACTAAAAGTATTCTGAAAATTTTTGTAATTTACCTTTTATTTTTGGACACTCATTTCATCAATGTCATTAGAAAATATAATGGAATTTTCAGGCAATATTAAGAATACATCAACTGTATTCAAAACTAGATCGAAGGTGCTTTTTGTGGCATTTTTGAGAGACTAATCAAACACTATTAGCGGCATATATATTCGAAGCGCCAGCAAAAGCACACGTGATTGCGATGCTAGTGAAATTAATTTATTAATTTTGATGGTTTTGACTTTCCACATATAATATATTCCTTATATATCGTACCAAGGTTGGGGCAGTCATGGAGTCAAAAGGACAAGTAAAATCGTGTACTTTGAATCATTCCATGGCCACTTCTCTATGTAGCCATGCTAAACTTGAATTAGCTAGGGATTTTTATCAAGGCCAATTAAGAAAATAACAGGAATATATGGAATCATCTTGCAGTATTTATTATTCTCTAGATCTTTAGTTTTGAAATAAATTAATACAAACAATAAATTATTAATGCACCATACAACAAGTTAGATGAACAGTTAATGGAGACACTAAATATTACAATCCTATCAAGTTTGCAACAGCCTTATCCCTTTGAATTTTCATGCTTATTTAGTCGTGTATATATAATTTAGAATGTTGATCATGAAGCTATTAATGACTGCTTCCTGCGTTGGGGTTTCTTATTTATCAACTTGTGGCCACCTCGGATGGAGCCACAAATTTCGTGTTGGCAGGTGTAATGACCCTAAATTGGGTCTAGGTGTTTTTTTTTAATATTTAATTTTAGCTCAAGGGCATTCTAAATGTGGGTCGAAGTATTTTAACAATTTATGATGTATTGTTTTGATGGCATAACATGATTATGGATTAATATGAAATTTTCTTGATTCATGTGATCATGAATTTAAGGGTATGGGCCTATTTTTAAAATTTGGGAAATAAATGTTTTGGACTCCATTTGAATAGTTAAATGAGTTCATGGGTTTACCAAGTAGGTTAAATAAATTGTTGGGTTTGGGCTTGGGCCCAATGGTAGAGGGGATTTAAATTGTGTTATGTAAATATATATATATATATAAATAAATAAATAAAAAAGAAGAAAAGAAGAAAATAAATTAAATTAGCAATTGTCAATAAAATCCCTAACAATTTTTGCCTATTATATGATAAAAATGTCATTTTGGTAAAATTTCCTCAATATTGGCATGCGATCTGTATACAGAAATTTGCAGCCTTCTCTGTGTACAAATCTTCTAATTTTAGTGCATATCATCTCTCTCTTTTCTTCACTTTTCCATTTCTTTCCTCATCCCCTCAGCATCATCTTATACTTCACCTCCTCCTTGTGTTTCTGTTCAATTCATTGTGCGCTGCTCTTCATTACATTGGTGGAGTTCTCTCGCTAGCATCTTCTTCAGGCAAGTTTCTCTCTAATCTCTCTGTTGATGCCTTGTTGCAAGTTCTTCCTACCTTCTCAGTTATATTATGTAAATTCTGTGTATTGATCTCTTCTTGGGTTATTGTCTGTTGCCTAGATGAATGTAAAATTCTATATCCCTATTAACTTCTCATCCTTCCTCCTCTTGCTATATAGCATCACTTACTGTTTACTTTCTGCGAATGGCTACCTTTGTTTCAGTCGATACAGCAGCCTTGTTCATCTCTGTATCAAAAAAATTGGCTACATGTATATATACACCCATATACATATATGTATATTCACACCAGATGAGTAGCCTCTTACTTGGATACATAGCCGTATAGATATATGCTTCATGCGGATCACCATTGGTATACGTACATGCACACCTCCACTAAAATGCCCCCTGTTTCAATCAACCACTTGACCCATTTATATATATATACACATGTATACACTTTGTTACACTTGCCATTCCAATGCCCTGTTCCTATTCGGCCACCCATATATTCATATATACATATATACATAAGCAAATCTGAATGCTCCCTTGTTCTAGCCTACCCACACCCACATATATATACTTATATAATTATATGCATCAGAGCAGCCAGTTGAGTGGGAGCTCTCCCTCTGCCTCTACCCATACATATATATAATCTTATACGCTGAAAGTGTAGCTGAAAGTGCAGCTGTGTATCAGGTGTTTACTGGAAGCCTTCCCTCTCTCTGTCCAAACCACTTGTCTATATATATATATATATGTATATATGCGCACCAGTAGAGAGAGAAAGTGAGGGCATTAAAATCCAAGGAAATAAAAATATATATATATATATGTATACCCATTCATGCACCAGCTCCACAAACCCACTTATAATTATATATATATATATATATATACACATCCAAGCTAATGCCCTGCTCCAAGAAACCCATTTATATTTATATGTATGTATATATATATATGTGTGTGTGTGTGTGTACACGGCCACGCTGCTCTGCTTTAAGCAACCCAATTTCATTTATATATATGTATATATAAGCACATGTCACTGGATGCAAACTTATTTACATTCATTTATATATATATATATATATTATATATATTCACATTCAAGCCAAAGCCATGGATGCTCTGTTCCAAGCAACCCACTTATATATAGATATATTTATACACTTAAGTCTTTAAACATCCATGCCTCTCTTCTGAGTACACGCCATCCTTACCCACTTAATTATATTATATATATATATTATCCTTTTGTTATTGTTATTCCATAAATAACGTAAATCATATATCAAATATATATATATATAAAACTTGGGCTCATTTAAATAAATTGTAAAGAATTCATGAGCTTCTTGGAAATTGATTAAATAAATTCTTGGGTAAATCATTGTGTTTCGTGTGCATAATTGATGTGAGTGGGATACTATCAAGTAGTGTGAGATAGACAGAAAAATATATATAAGTATAGCAATAGTTGTGAGTTGAAATTTCATGATATTTACATGGGAATGAATGCTTGTCACGTTTGTACATACTTAGTATGTTCATGTTATGATGTTTCGTATTACTTAGCTTTGCGCACCTATTATTTTGCGTCGAGGGAAATGGTACCTTAGAGCACCTGGCGCGGGACGAGGTGGCCATAGCCCGGCAGGTTGGCTCCATATTTATTTGTGAGATTTTATGAAACTTATGCACTTTCGCATGCATTGATTTATGGCTTGAGAGCCAAGAAAATTGATATTGGTAATAAAATGATGTACTCTTGCATATATTGAATGATGGCTTGCGAGCCTGTGAGAATTGATAATGATATTGGAATTTTATACACAATTGCATAGTGATACATGGTGACATGATATATTAAATTGAATTGATAAATTCACGAATTATGAATCATGTATATAATTGTGGAGTTCTTGATTATTTTTTTTGGTGTCATCGTGTTCTTGGATCCTATATATTGTTCCTTGTTCCTCGAACTTGCTGAGCCTTGTGGCTCACTTGATCTTCTTTGCCATTCCAGGTAAAGGAAAGACGGTTATTGGGGGTGAGTCCAATAGGACTGCAGCCAAGGGATAGTGGTGTACAGAGACACGTCCTAGCTTTAAAGATTCTAGTTAGTGATTTGGTGAGGTTTGTAACAATGAGAATTTGTTATGTTATGGGCATTTGAGCCTCTTATTATTTGGTATGGCCATTGAGCCTAGAGTTATGAGATGTTGGGAATGTAATTAAATCTTATTTAAATTTTCGCTGCTAGAAATGAAATGAGTTGAGTTCAGTTTTGTTCTATATCATCTCTGTAATGACCTTCTTTCGAGTATTTGGAAGCGGGCCTTACAGCAGGAGTTGGAGGTGAAGGCAAAGCACGACAGCCGACAAAGCTGGAGGTGGACCCTTTGCCAGAGACTACAACTTAAGTTGATCCTTCATCATCATCCTCATCGCCCACTTGCAGTTGTCTTCTTCTTCTTCTTTCTCGTCCAAAACCATACTGCCTTCATTGAGATTTAGGGTTACAAGGAAAAGCACAACTAAAATTGCAAAAAAAATGTGGAGAGATCTCATTTTTAATTAATTTTAAAAGCAAGAATATACCAAAATAAAAACAACTGATTGAAGAGGATATTGGAGAATGGGTTTAGGGAAGTGGGATATGTTTATACTCAAAAACAGCTGATTCCTGATTGTGGGGGGGAGAATGACTTCAAAATTTCTTCGTCTTCATTTGGGAAGATGGATTTTTGACTGTTGACAGGCAAGACAAAGTGTTGATGGGGTTGAGAGATTGAATGGGCTGAAAATGAAGAAACTTAGCCTTAATTTCCCTTTGAAAGTCTGGCGCAAAATTTTTGTTTAAAAGTCACTTGAGAGCTAACATATCAAGTATTGACTAGTGAAATTGTTTTTTTTGCTTGATTCCCTTCTAATTTGTAACATATATATAACGTTTCCTAAATGCGTAGTTCATAATACAATTTGACAAGATTTTATAGATGAAATTTCTTAAGCAATTAACATACACACGGACTCTTAACTATCTCGAATTTTGTTGAATGATTCTACTCCTTTTTATTTTCTTTTTTCCTTTATTCTCTCAAACAAATTACAATTAGTTCATACTTAATTTGCGCAAATAACAATCAACATGTGGGTGTGGCTCATTCAATCCAAATTATAAACACAAACTACTCACATCACACACAAAATGAAAATAATAAAAAAATAATATGGCAACAACAAGATTTAGATTTCTATAAAGGAGTTGAGAGATATTGTTAATAACCATTCATGGTATTATAGTTTAATTATTGTGGTAACTATAGTTTAATCCTATTAGAAAATAAAAATTTCAATTTGACACCTCCTTAAGAAAACTAGGAAGAGAAAATTTATCCTTTTTATGTGATTTTTTTCTAAAATTATTGTGTTGCTTATTATTTAATATTAAATTTATATTTATACTTATTAATAATCAATTGTTTGAGAAACCAAATAAACTGCTACAGATTATAATATTTATGATTGGATTTTTATTGAATTGGATTTGTTGGATGCATATTATTCAATTAAAATTAATTAACTTATGAATACTAAAGCAATTATATATATAATGTGTTCAAAATGTAACTATCTCGGGAACAATTGTAATTATGTAGTTATACATTTAACTAAGCATATATAATTTTTTTATTATTATGTTCTTTGCACGTTTATTTAAGAAAAATTAAATGTATTTAGGAAGCATAAAATGAAAAAAAAAATATTGTCCTTTTTTATTCTTTGATGTTATTAAAGAGATTAATATATACGTCTTTATGTATTTAATTTTGCAAGATGTAATATTTGACCTATTCTGAAAATTGTTCGTATTGTCTAAACCTTGTTTACTGCAAAGATTACCAACAAAAGGTCAAAGTCATCCTTAAAGCCATTTGTTCAGCGAATTCCTGCTGTTTGAACGATTCAACTTGTAAGATTACACATTACTTGATGTAATGTGTTTTGTTTTCCCATTTAATTCCGTGGATTTGACTTAAGAAGAGAACCAAACCAAGAAAAGAACCTTCTTAAATCTGCCCAATTATATGATAAAATATTTTTGTTGTGTCAATAAGTAAAAACTAAAGAAAAGGTCTAAAAGCCCAAAATATTGTTTTGGGCTAAAAGATATAAATTTTTCATACGCGGATAGGTCCCATATAATCCCGCAAATTAGATAATTTCGACATTCAAAAATTTCTCCAAATATTTCAAGAAAATAATAGATAATTATCAAAAAAAGTATTCTAATTCTAAAAGCATTTCAAAATATTGGGATAAACAATCACTACAACAAAAGCGGGTTTTAACGACGGGAAAATTAGTCGTTGAAAGTTGATTTCCGGTCGTTAAAAAGTTATAATGACGGGAATTTTTCCGTCGTCGGTCGTCGTTATTGCCTTCGAGGATAAAAGTCTTTAACGACGGGAATGATAAACCCGTCGTTAATTGTATTAGCGATAATATGATTCCCGTCATTAAAAATAATTATTAACTATTAAATTATAAATCAATAACGACAATATTTCCCGTCGTTAATAGTTTAAACAATTAGCGACCGTATGATTCCTGTCGTTAAAAATACCTTTTTGGTTATCAAAACACAAACTAATAACGATAATATTTCCTCTCATTAATAATGTGAACAATTAGCGACAGTATGATTCCTATCGTTAAAAAAATATTTTTTTATTTTTTTAATAATATGAAAACAATTACTAGTCATCAATGACAAAAACATCATGTTTTGATATAAACCACCAAACCTATATATCATTATCCATATCAAATTGGAATAAAACTCATAAAATTAAACATGTCATTCAAATAACACCAAAGTAATCATTATCCATTAGCATTTACACACCAAAAGTAGTATATATATAAGTGTTAATTGCTAACAAATTACACCAAAAAATATGTTCCACTAAAAATAACACTTTGTCAATTGTATATACTATTCAAAACTAATGTACAACAAAACACTATATAGTCATGAAACTGTTCGTGTACTCCAAGACAGCAGTTGCTTCCTTTAGAGTCTTGTTGTTTCATTAACCTACACAAAAAAAAAAAAAACATGAAATTAGAGTCAAAGAAATGTTCGTATTTTCTTTATAAAATGTTAGAAGTAGAATTAATAAAGCCCAAAATGTCTCCGTCACAAACTACATAACATACAATCATTAAAATGTACCAAAACATAGAAACCCTTAAATATAGAGTAGATTGAGATGTAGATTAACAAAACACAAAGCCTTAGTTCTATGGAATGGGGCCACCTATATGAATTCTAATTTGTGAATTATCTTTATCCATGACCATATCTTCTATAAGATCATTAGTCCTATGATCCAACATAAAATATTTGAAAGATGGCAAGTATATCATTTTTTGCATTCATGGCTAATCTCACAAATCAAAAAGCCACTTTCTCTTCGTGCAACAACTTTCAAACATAAAATCTCCTTCCAGTAATCCATGAATCCATATTGGAAGGATTCAAATCCTATATTTCAAAATTCTCTCTCTCTTTTTTTTTTACAGCATTAGAAATCACTAAATCAGATCCTATATTAAAATTTTAAAGGCTTTTTAGGTTTTATATAGATATATATATGTATGAATCATGATTGATACATTAATTCTCTCTACGAAGACTCAAAATCTGCTCATATGTTAGCTTCCCTAGCATCTATACAATAGCCTTTGTAAGAAAGCAGAGGAAGCATTCAATAGCCATTAAGCATGGACATTCCAAAATAGATGCTGTAAATGTATTCAACATGTATGTCCATGTGATATGCAAAATATGCGTTCTATAAGCATAAGTTAACATTGTATATAAATATCAGATACACAGTATAGTTATTGTCTTATATAAATAAGCGTTAATGGAATTGCTTGCGGCTTCTTCTAGCTTCATTTTCAGGAATGCACAAGTGAGGGTTGCTCTATTACATTCACAATTCTTCAGAAAACATTATTAAGATCTCCTAGCTTTGTGTTGATAGGTATAAGAGCCTTTATTCCCATATCTTGACTTACCTAGAGAGTAAAAATTTTGTGTCTTTTGTGTCACTAGTTTTGATCAATTTGGACAGTTATTTACATATTTAGCTTTCTTGAAAATTCTTACAAATTAGGGAGATTTTGTGAAATTGGTAAAATTTTATTCTAGAAGTTTTAGTGAATTTGTTCCATTTTTCTAAAGCTGTGACTGCTGAGTATATCTATCACAAATTCAATAAAACTAGCTTTATTTGGTGCTACAATTCTAAACGACCTTCCATTGTCTGCAACCACCCATTTTTTACATTCATGGAAATTCTAAATTTCTCTTAGTTTAAAAAAGAAAATAAAGATTTCTAAAAACTAATTTAATTTCTAAAAACATAATTATTTATATATGATGTTTATAGGCATGGAAAAAAACTTACAACAAAATCTTTAAAGGAATCTTATGAAAAATTTTAGAAAAGAATGGACCATGAGTTGTTTATTAAAGACATACCCTCTTATTCACCCATAACTTACTTTTGGCATCTAACAAGCCCACATACAACACACTACATAAAAATATAATTAACATCTAAGGCTCACTAAACGAGTTGTTACATATTAAATCTTATCACTCACAGGATACATATAGTATTAAGTATTAAAAAATTTTAAAAATAGATGATCACCCACCACCCCAAGGGAGTGATTAAATCTTATCACTCACAGGATACATATAACACTAAACATTAATAATAAAAAAAATAATGGGTGATCACCCACCACCCGGAGGGAGTGATTAAATCATATCACTCACAGGATGCATATAGTACTAAGCATTCAAAATTTAAAAAAATGGGTGATCACCCACCACCCGGAGGGAGTGATTAAATCCTATCACTCACAAGATGCATATAGTACTAAGCATTCAAAATTTAAAAAAAGAGGTGATCACCCACCACCCGGAGGGAGTGATTAAATCCTATCACTCACAGGATACATACCTCGAACAATGTTGGTATCACAGATAATTATCAACTCCATTAGCATACTGGTTAGAAAGTCTATCATCCAATCGCATCCAATTCCTATCCATCGTACTAGATACAACAAAAATTGATAGTATTAGAGATAGATTAAATTACAGAGCACGAGAATATGGGATAAAAACACTACCAGTATTCATGTACATATAATTGGTGCTGAGCTTCAACTGAAGTATGAGACTATGACCACAAACATAACCATTCTAGATTCAGCTAAAATAACCATGCAAACCACGTGTGTAACCTTGAAAATGAAATTACTTCAAATGCATGGTAGGGTATAATTAAAAATTAATAGTAGGTTCAGGGGGATTCAAAGATAAATATGAAATAAAGAAATATTCATTGCCAACATTGGGGAAAATAATTTCAGTCAAGGGTATCCAACAATTATAGATTCAAAACATGCTATGTTTTATAACTTAAAATTGCTACTGGCATCTTTTTCCTTGTCTTTTGGCAAATGTTAAAACACAAGTGAGCAAGTCCAAAAGCATTCTCCAGGTTTAGGGAATAAGACAATTCCAAAGAAATATAACACAACTCAACAAAATAATTAACGTGTCAAAAGAAGAAAATATATAATTTAATAAAAATTTACCTATCAATTGCAGATCAAATGGTCAAATGCCAAGAACCCTCTTTGAAGCCTCTCTCACAACAGCAAATGCTTCCTAAAATGTAATAAACAAAGCCATTATTATTGAATTTAAAAGGCATGCCTTACGTGTGATTGGTTCTACAATATTTAGTCAGAACATTAGTTTTTCACATATTTCTTTCTAGTGTTACACACATATAATGTTCTAGTAACAAAGTGATAGAGAAAATTCTAATAATAATGACAGTTGTTGACTCAATTAAGCATTTGGCCAACTACCAGCTATGTGTACTAGTTTGTAAGAGAGTCATACTTAATAAAGGGTAGTAATTTCAGTTCAACACGTTCTATTACAGCATAAGTTAATTACTTCATTTGGTATTTGTTTAAATGGTTGCCAGAGAGAGGAGGATCCAGGAGAAGCCTAGCAACTTGTGCAAACAATAGCTCAAATTCCTCACTTCATCAAAAAGGTCAAGTGTTGTTCATGGAGGTTTGTTGTATTGTACAGTAAACAATTTATTATTCCAACGTGAACATAAAATGTTTGAAGCAAATAATTGAGAACATACAATTATCTAGAAAAGAAATAAACCATATAAGTACTTGAATATGAAAACTTATCTATAATTATCTCTCACTACAACAAAAGCAGGCATTAATGACCAAAAATTAGCGATGACATTAGTTTTGGTCGTTAATGTAATACTATTAACGACTAAATATAAATCCTGTCGTTATAAGATAACTTTTAACGACATGCAAAATAAGTCGTTGTTAATATACCATTTTCCCGTTGTTAATGACTAAAATTTTTAATTCGAACCATAAAATAATAAAAAAAGTTATTAAAATTTAATTAACACTTATATAAGACCTTTTTTTATATGGGGCTTAATCCCAACGTAAAAGCGCGTGTTCGTTGAATCATTCCTTTAATTAAGAGTTCCCGTCATGCATGCAGTTAATTCAGCCAATAAACCTAACAAATGTTTGCTCTACTTTTTCTTAGTTCCAACTTCCAAGTTGTGGCAAAATGGCGGCTCTTGATATTTAGCTTTAGGGTAAATTTAATATTTATAAGACCTTTTTTTTTTAATTTTGACGTCAGTTTTTTTATTTATAATTGATGTAAATTTGATTATTTGTAATATGGGGCTTTTATTGATTGTATTGTTTGATTCATGTATATCTGATTGATTTGAAATGATTTAAAATATTAAATTATTTTTCTTTTTTATGCTCCTAAAAAAGAAAAATATATAATACGGTAACAATTGTAATTAATTAAAGCGACATCAAAACAAGAGGAATGAGGAATCTGATTATATCACCAAAAACGCCCCCCAAACTTGCTCGTTTTGTGCATTGATTGTAAGGGCCCACTTCCGAATAGTCTCGCTAATATAGGATATTCGAAAGAAGGTCATTATAGTGATGATATAGAACAAGACCATATTAAAACAAACCACTCACTTCATTACTAGCAGTAGAATATAATTAAAGTTCCAATACATTTCCAATACTTCATAAGTTTAGGCGTGAATGCCATACATATAATTAAAAGCCTCTAGAGAGTTAACCAAATAAAAAAAAAAAAAAAATCATCTCATTACAAGCCTCAACAAAATACCACTAAGGATTTGCAAGCTAGGACGCGTCTCCATACACCACTATTTCTGAGCCTTATAGTCCCACTGGACTCGCCCCCAATAACAGTATTTCATTTACCAGGAATAGCAAAGAATATCGTGTGAACCACAAGACTCAGCAAATTCGAGAACAATGAACAGTAAATAAGATCCAAGAATATGCTGACACCAAAAAGAGTAATCAATGACTCAATAGTTATGCAAGACCCATAATTTATTACTTGATCCATTTCAAGTTAAATGCCACACACTACAAAAAAATTAATTTTTAACGGTGATTTTTTTGCGGCAGTTTCTAAAATCGCCGCAAACAATGAAATTTTGCGGCAGTTTGTAAACCGTCGCAAAATACTATTTTAGCAACAGTTTTTTTAACATTTTGCGGCGGTTTTGAAAAATCGTCGCAAAATTCATTAAAACATTCAATTTTGCGGCGATTTTTTAAAAATCGCCGCTAAATTTAAAAAATAAAATAAAATTTAGTAGCGGCTTTTGAGAAACCGCCGCTAAATTAAAAAATAATTAAATAATTTAAAATTAAAATTAAATTAACATTTGCGACGGTTTTGAAAACCGCTGCAAAATTCATCAAAAAATTTAATTTAGCACCGCCGCTAAATTAAAAAATAATTAAATAATTTAAAATTAAAATTAAATTAACATTTGCAGCGATTTTCAAAACCGCCGCAAAATTCATCAAAAAATTTAATTTAGCGCTAAAATAAAAAAATAATTAAATATTTAAAATTAAAATTAAATTAACATTTGCGGCGATTTTCAAAACTGCCGCAAAATTCATTAAAAAATTTAATTTAGCGGCGATTTTTAAAAAACCGCCGCTAAATTCAAAAATAATTAAATAATTTATAATTAAAATTAAATTAAATTAAATTAACAAAAAGAAATATAAAATCTTAAAAGAAATTTAAAATTTAATTTAAATTAATTACAAAATTTTTATATATATAAAAGTAGGATAGTTTTGAAAAAAGAAATTTCACTCCAAAATTTGTATTAATGATTTGCAATTAATACTTATTGTATTAATAATTTATATTTTGTAATTTACATTAATAATTTAAAATTTTCAATTGCTTTGAAATAATAAGTAGTAATAAAATTTTTTCCCAAAACTTACATTAATGATTTGCATTTAGTACTTATTGTATTAATAATTTATATTTTGTAATTTGCATCTTTATATATATAAAAAGTAGGATAGTCTTGAAAAAAGAAATTTTTCCCCAAAATTTGCATTAATGATTTGTAATTAATACTTATTGTATTAATAATTTACATTTTGTAATTTTCATTAATAATTTAAAATTTTCAATTGCTTTGAAATAATAAGTAGTAATAAAATTTTCCCCCAAAACTTGCATTAATGATTTGCGTTTAGTACTTATTGCATTAATAATTTACATTTTGTAATTTGCATCTTTATATATATAAAAAGTAGGATAGTCTTGAAAAAAGAAATTTTCCCCCAAAATTTGCATTAATGATTTGTAATTAATACTTATTGTATTAATAATTTACATTTTGTAATTTGCATTAATAATTTAAAATTTTCAATTACTTTGAAATAATAAGTATAAATAAAATTTTCCCCAAAACTTATATTAATGATTTGCATTTAATACTTATTGCATTAATAATTTACATTTTGTAATTTGTATCTTTATATATATAAAAGTAGGATAGTATTGAAAAAAGAAATTTCCCTCCAAAACTTGCATTAATGATTTACAATTAATACTGATTGCATTAATAATTTACATTTTGTAATTTGCATTAATAATTTAAAATTTTCAATTGCTTTGAAATAATAAGTAGTAATAAAATTTTTCCTCAAAACTTGCATTAATGATTTGCGTTTAGTACTTATTGCATTAATAATTTATATTTTGTAATTTGCATCTTTATATATATAAAAGTAGGATAGTCTTGAAAAAAGGAATTTACCTCCAAAACTTGCATTAATGATTTGTAATTAATACTTATTGTATTAATAATTTATATTTTGTAATTTGCATTAATAATTTAAAATTTTCAATTGCTTTGAAATAATAAGTAGTAATAAAATTTTTCCTCAAAATTTGCATTAATGATTTGCATTTAGTACTTATTGCATTAATAATTTATATTTTGTAATTTGCATCTTTATATATATAAAAGTAGGATAGTTTTGAAAAAAGAAATTTCCCTCCAAAACTTGCATTAATGATTTACAATTAATACTTATTACATTAATAATTTGCGTTTTCTAATTTGTATTAATAATTTAAAATTTTCAATTGCTTTGAAATAATAAGTAATAATAAAATTTTTCCCCAAAACTTTCATTAATGATTTGCGTTTAGTACTTATTACATTAATAATTTACATTTTGTAATTTGCATCTTTATATATATAAAAGTATGATAGTCTTGAAAAAAGAAATTTCCCTCCAAAACTTACATTAATAATTTAAATCTTTCAATGGCTTTGAAATAATAAATAGTAATAAAATTTCCCCTCAAAACTTGCATTAATGATTTGCGTTTAATACATATTGCATTAATAATTTACATTTTGTAATTTGCATTAATAATTTAAATCTTTCAATTGTTTTGAAATAATATGTACTAATTATTGTAAAATTAATAATAAATTTTAAATATACGAGTTTTTCAATGCTAATTGTTTTGTATTAAATTTGTATGAGTTTTATGAGAAATATTAATAGACAACTTAAACTATTAATTAAGTCATAGAAAATTATCTATTTATTTAAAATATTATTTTTATATCTTTATTCTATGTATATTTATATAATATTAAAATATGATAGTCAAATAAAGTATTTTGCCAAGTGTCAATCAATGGTGAATTTTTTCCCTCAAAAATTTGCATTAAATCAAAGGTAGTGATTAATTAATTATTAATTACTTTAATAATTATATTATAGTCTTGAAAATGTAATGTGTAACGACCCTAAAGTGGGTCTAGGTGTTTTAATACTCGACGTCAGTGTTTCGCAATTAGAATGTTGGACTAAATATTTTTATTAATGCTTAATGTTAATTTCCTTGGTGGCACAGAAATCATTTAGATTACATAATTTTATTCTATAGTGCATGGAATCAGAAATTTAAGTGAAAGGGCCTCAATTAAATAGTTAATGAGATGTCTAACTCAAGTAGTGAATTAAGCCTGGTGGGCTTGGAATATATGTATATGGGATATATGTGATTTGGGCTCAGGCCCATGGTGAGAAATTATTTGGAAATAATGGGCTTGATGGTGTAATAAGAAAATGGGGAAAAGAAAATAAATTAAGTAGCATTTGTCACTCAAGCCCCTGGATATTTTTTGTTTGTAATATGAAAAGAGGGTTATTTCAGTAAATTTTGGAGCTGGCGTGCAGACCTGTGCGCGCTCCTTTTTCCCAGCAGCCTCTGTGCACAAATATCCTATTTCAGTGCAAGGTGTATCCCTTCTTTTTGAATGCACTGTTCCATTGCTTATTTAAGTCCATCTCCGTGCTCTTCTTCTTCTTCTTCTTCACCCTCTCCATCCTATTCCATCACTTCTGTTTGCTGCTACTGTTTGCTTCATGTGCGCGGGTGGAACTCTCTCTGATTTCATTCTCAACAGGCAAGTTCTCTTACCCATTTTTATTCCAATGCAACCACGTTATCTTTCAGTGCGAGCTCCCTCTTGGATATATTCTATATTGAAATGCAAGTTTCCTTGATTTGCAAACTGTTGCTTATTGTGTCACCTCGTTGTTAGTGTTTTCCACTGTGTCTATTTTGTTTATAAAGTTCCTAGTTGCTGTGAAGTCCATTTGATGTCTCAAGCGGGGTTTGATTCACCCTAATATTTGTTCAGTGAATGGCTTTCCTTCTTACTTATAGCTGGGTTTTTGTTTAGCTCGTTGCTCCCTGTTCAGGCATTTATATATGTACATGTTGCATCACTTTTGGAAGCTCTCACCCATAGCTGAATGTAGAGTGCTAAGTCACCATTAAATGATTTCATTAAGGTATTTGGAGCAAACAGCAAAAGCCTCAACTGAAAATATATATAAACTGTTTGCCTATATATATGAGACCCACTTGTGAATACTTATATTCAATATGCGTAACGAGCTGATACCCCCCCCACACAGAGATTTGAAAAGCTTATTAAAGCATGCCCTGCCTAGCTAATCCACAATATATTATGCTTAAACAGTCATTCGAATGCCCCTGTTCTATTCTGTTCGGCAAACCCAGTTATATATATTTACACGTTCAGCTTCATTGATGTTCTAGCGAGCTCGTTCCAGTTCTTTCCGCGAGCTCGTTCCAGCTCTTTGCCGCGAGCTCACACCTATAAGCTCCCTGGCCACTTAATCGCGAGCTCATCTGTCAAGCTCTTGGCCGCGAGCTCTTACCGCGCGCCTGACCACAAGCTCTTCCAGCGAGCTCCTGCTCAACCCCTTGACCACGAGTTCGTTCACCTCATGACCCCGAGCTCGTTCGCTTGTCCTTCCCGCGAGGTCTCTTGAGCTCTCTTCGTAAGCTGCGACCTCAAGAACCCCTTGACCGCGAGCTCGTTCACCTCATGACCCCGAGCTCGTTTGCTTGTCCTTCCCGCAAGGTCTCTTGAGCTCTCTCCGTAAGCTGCGACCTCAAGACCGAGCTGTTCCCGAGCTCGTCCCATATGCCTTTAAATGAGAGCTATCAGCTCTCACCCTGTTTATTTACCTTTCCTTAACTTAAGTAAATGTTTGCATTTTCCTTAATTTATATTTTACTTTCCTTTACTTTAATACATAAATGTAAATAAGAAAGTACCCCCCATTTGGATTCAATAAAAATATCAAAAAAATCAAAATCCATAAAAATAAAAAGTTAGAATTTTGGTTTTAGTACAAATCCATGAATTTGCAATCTTACCACCATCGAAATACATAGTTTCCGTTTCTTGAAAAATTCATTAAAAATCATTTTTACAACAATAAATGCTAGTAATCAAATTACCGGGAGTTAGTTTTTCAAGATGAAGACATTTTCAAAAAATGTTCTATTTGGTCCATTACCTTAGAGAAATTTCAGGATTATGTTTGGTCAGCAATTTCACGTGGTGTGGTCATTTGATTGCATGGGGTCGAATAATGAATTTGAGCTATGAGCATGAATGCAAGTAGATGCATACTATCACTGGTTAAATGAAATCACAACAACCATATGATGAGAAGAATAGTTATTAAATTTATAATACTTCTCAACTGGTGAATCGAGATTTAATATTAAATAGCATCTTTCAAGGAAGTATTCTTGTGTTGTAAATTACATTAAGCATTTTTATGCCATAAATTACATCTTGAATGTGGTAAACATTATGAAGTATGATATGTTGAATTTATCTGATGATGGGAAAAATACCCGGTATGGGTAAGTGATGTTAACAGCATGAATATTGCAGAATCGAGAATTTAAATACATGTGGTTGGCAAATGCATACATAATGCATACATGTACAGGTTTCATATATATATGTTTTGCGCACCTATTATTTTGCGCGGAGGGAGAAAGGGTACCCTAGAGCACTTGGCACGGGACGAGGTGGCCATAGCCCGGCAAGTTGGCTCCATATTTATTTGTGAGGTTCTATGAAACTTATGCACTTTTGCATGCATTGATTTATGGCTTGAGAGCCGGGGAAATTGATATTGATAATGAAGTGAGGCACTCTTGCATGTATTGATTGATGGCTTGCGAGCCTATGAGACTTGATTTTGATATTACATTTATATGCACATTTGCTTAATAGTACCTGGTGGCATGATACATTTAACTTGGAATTGATGAAGTCTTAAAATGTGATACTTGTATACATCAGTGATGTTCTGGAGTACTCTCTTTGGTGTCACCTTATTCTTGGTTCATGATCATTGTTTATTACCCTAGAACTTGCTGAGCCTTGTGGCTCACTTGATCTTCTTTGCCATTCCAGGTAAAGGAAAAGCTATTATTGGGGGTGAGTCCAGTGGGACTAAGGCCTGAGGATAGAGGTGTACGGGGACGCGTCCTAACTTGAAGATCCTGTTAGTATTTTGGTGAGACTTGAGATGAAATGAGTCTTATTTTGTTAGTTAACATTAGAGTCTCTTATCTATTTTGTATGGCCGTTGAGCCCGACTCTTGAGCTATTGGAAGTGTCATTGAACTTAAGCATGGTTTCCGCTGCTAATGAATGAAATGAGTTGTTTGTTTAATTGTGGTTGTTCTATATCATCTCTGTGATGACCTCCTTTCGAATATCCTATGCTAGCGGGAATATTCGAGAGTGGGCCCTTACATAATGTCTTAACAAATTCATAAAAAATTATTTAAGGTTGTCAAATACTAGGGTTTTTCAATGCTAATTAATATTTAAGGTATCACATTTTTAAGACTATGGAAGAAATCAAAATTCACTTTTTTAAAATTTTGTTATTATTGAAAAAACTTATTCTTACTCATATTTAAGAATTTTAATTTTAATTTTAATTTATAATTATAATATAATAAATAGAAAATAATGAACGTCTTTAATGGAAATATTGTAGATTTTATAATATTTATTTATAAATAAATATAATATAATAAATTTTTTTTTATAAGTATATTGAATTAAAAGTGTTCTCCATTAACATATTGAATAGTTAATAATTAAGTAAACTTAAATTTTTTCAACATGATTAAAGATTAAAAAATTATAATTATCAATTTTGTTAAAATTATTTAAAATAATAAATTTATTTTTTTATTTTAAAATTAAACTCTCCCATATATCACACGGTTCACCACTAGTTAGCTAAAAATTTAATTTAAAAAAATAAAAATAAAAATAAATTTAACAAAATTTTAATAATTTTAAAAAATATATAATTTTTTTTATGTTTAATAAATTAATTTAGTTAATTTAATTCAATTAATTTATTTTTAATTTATTCCTTTACTCTTTTAAAAAAAATTAATTAATTAATGTTTTTCTTTCTATATTAAAAAATATAAATTATAATTCTAGAAAGTAGTGGTATATAATTTATATATGCGGTTATATAACAAGGGAGCTTGGCAGATCAGATGGTTACATGCACGTACGTGCACATGGGAGGTTGTGGGTTCGAAACTAGGGAACGGGAGGCTGGAAATTTAAGCCTAATCACGTGGCGCGCGGACATGCGGCCACATGGCTGGGCGGGCACAGGCGGGTGTGCGGGTCCAAGTAAGTGGGCGCGCGGGCGCGTGGGAGAAATTAAAATTTTTAATTTTGTTTTAATTTTTAATTTTTTTAATTTTAACCGCCGCTATATATTTTAAAAACCGTCGCTAAATCACTAATTTTGTGGCGGTTATTCCAGCGGTTGGTCAAAACCGCCGTTAAATGCTCCGCGACGGCTAATTTAGCGGTGGTTTTGAAAATCGTCGTTAAATCACTTAGCGGCGGTTTAAACCGCTGCTAAATGCCAGTTTTTTTGTAGTGACATATCATTATGTATAACTATGCAAGTGTGAAATCTTTATCCGTGACAATATCACAATTCCCATGGGCTCGTAAGCTATGATGCCAAGCATGCATAAATGCACCATGTTAAAAACATACACAAATAATAACGAGCACTACTTGCCGGACTATGGCCACCTCGTCTCATGCCAGACACTCCTAGGATACCCTTTTCTACCGTGCAAAATATCAGGTACGCTAACTTATAATAAAATGATGCATCATAATGAGATCATGCTACTTATACACATCATATTAGGTTCTCAATAGTATTGTCATGCTCACAATGTATATATATATATATATATATACATACTTTAATTTTGACAAAACTGCACATGCACTGAGATTGTGTGTAGTTCATTGTAATAAATTAATTAATGCAAGAGATGACAGATGTAATAAATTAATTAAATATAATACAGTAGACAATAAATAAAATATTACAAATTAAGTGCGCATGTCCAACGTCTCTTTTTAATTTAATTTTCTCTTTTACTTTTAATATATAAATTATATAATATCTTATATATATTTTTATAATATATTATAATATATACTATACATGCGTGTGTCATCAAGTTGTTGTTTTCCTTCTTTTCTCCAGTGGCCCTACCCCATTATAAGTATATATAATATTATAAATATCATATTATAATATAAGATTATATATACTTATGTGTACATGCACGGCCGATTTTCCCATTTCAGTTTCTGTTTAATAATATAACATGTATTACATAGTTTCTATATATACACTACACATTTATATATATATATATATGTGCCGCGCATAATTGTGGCTTCCCTCTTCCTTTATTTTTTTTATTAGATATGTATATATATTTTTTCTCTAATATAACATACTATACACATCAAATATTATAATAATATTTATCAACATTAAACATCTAACTGGTCATGAAGAACACTAGTGTCTCAATAGTATTAATAAATTAAATAATTAGACTTATATTTATTATGTATTTATATATACCATTTGAACTAAATATCATGAAATAAGGCATTGTTACCTATTGAACTTGCCTGCTCAGGTGGTCATCTACTTGGTAACTTGGAGCAGGCAAAACCTCTGTGTGCCTCCATAGTCAAATGATACGTCGGCATACTTAGTAACTTAGAGCAAGCAGAATCACTGTGTCTCCATAGTAAAACGGTCACTCTTGAGTTGGTCTATGAATTGACAGTTGTGGCCTTGAGTGTCTGTTCCAATATATGTGATGGTGTTGTTTGTTTAGCAACGCTCCATGGTAACGGTTACTTGTTCATCACTCTAGTCCTAGTTTGTCATTATGTACACATTGTTAGTTTGATGGCGCTGTCCGTTGCTACCTTCAAGTGCTTGATCCTGGTTTTCGTTGTAATGACCCATTAGTGGGTCTAGGCGTTTATTGGTATTTTGATGTAGGCATTAAAATTGTGCTTCATTATTTAGAGGTTGGAAATATTATTGTGTGGGGAAAAGTCTAATTGAATTGGGCTATTAATTTTAGCCTAAGCCCATGTGTGGGATGGTATATTTATGTTTTTGTAATGAAGTGGGTTGAGCCAATAGTGTAAAATTAAATATAAATGCAAGTTAAAAGAAGAGCCCAATGGGCCTTAATTTAGATGGGGCCTAATTGAGAAGGATTATTTAGTTGCGCTTTAGCCCATGTACAAGCATAATGGGTTTAAATTTAATAAATAGAAAAGGAAAGAAATGGACAAAAGGTCTAAATGGGCATGAGATATTTGTGTGTTGTCTGTGCGAGTGAAGGGCAAATGTGGAAAGAGAAGAGAAAATGGGCTGATGAGAGTAGGTGGGGATGGACGTGCATGCCATTCCCCTTCCATTTCTTATCTTTTCCATTCTTCTTGCTTCTTTTTCAATCTTTTCTCTTCTTCCTCTTCTCTTCTTACCCTACATTCTTCTTCATCTCTTCTTCTTCCTCTTCATTTCTTTCTTATATTTTCTTCATTTTTCTGCTCTTGGTTGGAGCTTCAAGTGGAGATTTGCAGATTTTGGGGATTTTCTCCATCTCTTTGAAGTTGCACCATTTAAGCAAGTTCTCTTGTAATACCCCGAGAGCCCAGAGAAGTTAGTATATATCGAGGATAGTGTAAGAAAGGAAACAGCACCAGCTGGATACCTTTTGGGCTGAATGTTGGCAAAGAACTCCCAAGTTAAGCGTGCTTAACCTGGGGTAATCTAGGGATGGGTGACCCCCCTGGGAAGTTCGCGTAGGCCCATTAGGATAAGTTGTTCCGGATCTTCCTATCGCTCGAGCGGGATGTTATAGGTGGTATCAGAGCCAACCCCCGAGCCTCTGAGCGCGGTGGTGGGGCAAACCTCAGCGAGGAGGCTGAGTCCCGAGGGGGGTGCGTGTAGGCACCTTAGGTGAATCCCACATCGGCCATGCAAGGGGGGAGATCTGGGACCGGTTGTAAGGTCTCATGACGAGGACATCATGTGCTTAAGGGGGGAGAATGTAATACCCCGAAAGCCCAAAGAAGTTAGTATATATCGAGGATAGTGTAAGAAAGGAAACAACACCAGCTGGATACCTTTTGGGCTGAATGTTGGCAAAGAACTCCCAAGTTAAGCGTGCTTGACCTGGGATAATCCAGGGATGGGTGACCCCCCTGGGAAGTTCGTGTAGGCCCATCAGGGTAAGTTGTTCCGGTCCTTCCTATCGCTCGATGCGGGATGTTACAAATGGTATCAGAGCCGACCCTTGGCGAAGGCGGTTCGATGAGGGCGGGGAGTGGCGCCGGGGCTTGAGGGCCTGTACAAGGAGCGGCTTCTGGCAGGCTTCTAGGATGGCAGCCCCCAATGGGAGAAGGTTTGGGACCAGTTGTAAGGTCGCATGACGAGGACGTCATGTGCTTAAGGGGGGAAGAATGTAATACCCCGAGAGCCCAGAGAGGTTAGTATATATCGAGGATAGTGTAAGAAAGGAAACAACACCAGTTGGATACCTTTTGGGCTGAATGTTGGCAAAGAACTCCCAAGTTAAGCGTGCTTGACCTGGGGTAATCCAGGGATGGGTGACCCCCCTGGGAAGTTCGTGTAGGCCCATCAGGATAAGTTGTTCCGGACCTTCCTATCGCTCGAACGGGATGTTACAGGTGATATCAGAGCCGACCCCCGAGCCTCTGAGCGCGGTGGTGGGGCAAACCTCAGCGATGATGCTGAGTCCCGAGGGGGGCGTGAGGCCCCTATGGGGGGTGCGTGTAGGCACCTTAGGCGAATCCCACATCGGCCATGCAAAGGGGGAGAGATCTGGGACCGGTTGTAAGGTCGCATGACGGGGACGTCATGTGCTCAAGGGGGGGAGAATGTAATACCCCGAGAGCCCAGAGAAGTTAGTATATATCGAGGATAGTGTAAGAAAGGAAACAGCACCAGCTGGATACCTTTTGGGCTGAATGTTGGCAAAGAACTCCCAAGTTAAGCGTGCTTAACCTGGGGTAATCTAGGGATGGGTGACCCCCCTGGGAAGTTCGCGTAGGCCCATTAGGATAAGTTGTTCCGGATCTTCCTATCGCTCGAGCGGGATGTTATAGGTGGTATCAGAGCCAACCCCCGAGCCTCTGAGCGCGGTGGTGGGGCAAACCTCAGCGAGGAGGCTGAGTCCCGAGGGGGGTGCGTGTAGGCACCTTAGGTGAATCCCACATCGGCCATGCAAGGAGGGAGATCTGGGACCGGTTGTAAGGTCTCATGACGAGGACATCATGTGCTTAAGGGGGGAGAATGTAATACCCCGAAAGCCCAAAGAAGTTAGTATATATCGAGGATAGTGTAAGAAAGGAAACAACACCAGCTGGATACCTTTTGGGCTGAATGTTGGCAAAGAACTCCCAAGTTAAGCGTGCTTGACCTGGGGTAATCCAGGGATGGGTGACCCCCCTGGGAAGTTCGTGTAGGCCCATCAGGGTAAGTTGTTCCGGTCCTTCCTATCGCTCGATGCGGGATGTTACATCTCTTCTCTTCTCCATTTTTGTGTGTGCAAGTTTTTCTTGATTATTTCTCTTCTCTTTGAAGTTTTTCTCCGTCTCTTTGAAGTTGCACCATTTAAGGCAAGTTCTCTTCTCTTCTCTATTTTGTGTGCAAGTTTTTCTTGATTATTTCTCTTCATTTTGAGCACATTTGCTTTCCTCCATTGCTATAATATCTTATCTTTTGATAAAGTGGGTCTTTCTTCTTGGTTATAAATATTTTGTAAAAATTCTTGAATATTAATGGGTCTTGTTGAGGTTTCATTTGTGGCTTGATTCACTCCAAAAAAAACCCTCAAGGAATGACATTTTTATTGCACTACAAGAAATTTGAGATTTAGTGTTGAAAATTTCCTTCACTATTTTGCGACGGAACAATGACCAAATTGCGACGAATTGTAGGAAATTTTTTTCATAAGGATTAGCAACGAAATTTAGCAATAGAAATAATTCCATCGCTAAAAAAAAAGAATTTAAAAAAATTAATTTTTTAGCGACAGAAAAAATAATCCATCTCTAAAATTAGCGACGGAACGTTATTTCCGTCGCTAAATTTTAATAATAAAAATTAAATTTTTATATAGCGACAAAATTTATTTTCTGTCGCTAAATTTAGAGAAGAAATTTATATTCTGTCGCAAATATTAGTAACGGAAAATAAATTCAGTAGCTAAATTAAAAAAAATAATTTTAATACTATTTTAAATAACAAAAATATAAAAATAAAAAATTAATTTTAACAACGGATTTAATATTCTGTCACTAATTTTACCGACTGAAAATTATTTTCGTCGCTAAACAATAAAATTTTAATTTTAATTTTTTTATTATTAAAAGTTAGTTATGGAAAGTTGTTTTCGTTGTTAAATTTTAATAAAAAATAAATTCAATTTAATATTAGTTTAAATAATAAAAAAATAAAAAATTAAAGTTAGCGACAAATTTCTAATCTGTCGTTGAGTTAGCGACGAAATATTCAATCCGTCGCTAACTTTAATTTTTTTTATTTTTATTCAATTAATTTATAAATATTTAAATTTGAGATGAATATTTAAGTATATAAATATTTAAATTTTATAAAAAATTAAATATACATTTAAACTTGAGATGAATATAAAAAAATTAATTTATAAAGTTTATAAATATATTAAGGTTAAAAATCATAATATTGTTAAATTTTAAATATATCAATTAATATATTTCATGTGCGTAAAATAAAAAATATATTAAATGTATAATAATTAACTATTTATAATATTTATTAAATGTGTACAAAATATAAACAAACACTACATTTGAAAAATAAATAAAAAGTTTAAAAATCTTAATATTGTTATTGTTAAATTTTTTATTATTTCAAATTTTAAAAATCATAAAAATGAAACAATATTGAGGGATTATATTATATAGAAAGGAGTTTAAAATCTATCTTGTCAATCTCTTTATCTCTATAAATAGGAGAATTTTATACTAGGCTAAAAAGTTTAAAAATCATAATATATGGATGACATTGTGTCTTATACTTGATAATAATATCATATTTCACTATTTAATGTATAGACATTGTCACACAATTAAGTCATTCATAATAAACAACTAGAGAAGTGACATGTGTTATGTTTGTTAAAAAATGAAAAAATATATAAAAAATATTTATTTAGTATATTTAGTAACGTTTGTTAAAATGAGTAAGATAAGATAGTAACAAGATAAGTCCGGAATGATTTTCGAACCAAGATATGGAATGGTCAGATGGGTTTTGCCATTAACTACAATACTTTCCCAATCAACAATGAAATCCATTAGCATTGTTCTAGTTTGCAATTGGGAATCTTTAGTGCGGTGGAAGCTTTGAATTTTTTTTTTAATTTTTTTTTTTTGTGAAACTCGAGATTTACCCTAGTAATATGTAGAGGTTCTATAGGTTTCGTTTAATATAATTTTTATCTATAAAAAAATTAATTATTTGAGACAACAAACTATTAATAAATAATTCAATATATCAAACTAATTTATTATAATTATTAGATTTATAATATAATTATACTTTTAAATAAATATTAATTTGAAATACAATAATTTAAATTATTTTATTATCACATTTTAGATGATTACAATAAGATTTTATTTATATTATTTAATAAAGATCATAATTTAAATTAATTTATCAGTTATCATAATCTTAAATTATATTGTTTTTACAATTAAATAATTATTAAGTATTTAAAAAACTATATAAATTAAAGAGGCTGGAAGCCTCATTCTTGGCCAAATCCCCGGGAACCAAAAATCCCAAATCCCCCCAAACTCCCCAAACCTCCCCCCAAATCCTTTTCTCTGGCTTGCTCGCTGCCTCGCCTTCGCCAGCTGCCTTGCCCTCGCTCGCCGCCTCGCCTTTGCTCTTGTCTCTCGCTCGTTGCCTCACCCTCGCTCTCGCTCGTGGCTCGCCCTCGCTCTCGCTCGTGGCTCGCCCTCGCTCTTACCTCTTCTCGCTGCCTTGCCTTCACCTTTCACTCTCTGGCGGCTCATCCTCGCTCGCTGCCTTGCCTTCGGTTTCTCGTTTGCTCGTTCTGTCGCTCTCGCTAGCGGCACGCCCTCGCTCGCTGCGTTGCCCTCATCTCTCTCTTGCTTGCTCTGTCGCTCTCGCTCGCGGTTCGCCCTCGCTCGCTGCCTCGCCCTTGCCCTCGCCAAAGTTTAGGTTTTTCTTGGTTAAATTGTTTCTGTCTTGTGTGTACCTTTGTTTTGGTTAAATTGGGAAGTTGTTAATAAATGATTTTAGTTGGCATGTCCATGGAATCTCATGTGTGATGCATTACTACCATTATCTTTGCGCCTCTTATTATTATTTTGGCGGAGTGGCTAAGTTCTGCAAGTATGTGACGGGATATCCCATTGAGCGCTCGACGCTGATGAGGTGGCCATAAACCTGGTATGTGATGATCTCGCCACCGTGGGTGGCTGATGAATTTTGATATATATATATACATATAGTCACATGGATGTGGAGGCCTAGACGGCCAGTGTGGCTCATGTATTTCTATCATTATATAAATAAAGCATGAGCATGGATTGGTGTCTTAAATGCATGATGGTTATGGTCACGTATATATCTATGGAGTTAGGGTACTTTACTTTGGTTTTTTTATGTCTCCATACTTGTTTACATTATTGCACATATACTTGCTGAGTCTCGTGATTCACCTTGTTTTTCTTGTCATTCCAGGTAAGGGAGAGTCTATTGAAAGGGGCAAGTCTAGCGGGGTGAGAACTCTTGTTTAGTTGTGTATAGAGACATCCCAACCATAAGGTCTTTGGGGGTGTTTCAGTGAAGGTCTTAAGGAAAACATATTTGTATTTTGTGAATTCCAATAGTGACTTTGTAATTATATTTTGTATGACTGTGGGTCCATAGAGCATATAAGTCAAATTGTAATATGAAGTTGTTGTATTTTTGACTCATGTCGTTCAGGCAACAATTAAAAGAAGTTTTTATTCAAAGCTAATTAAGTAATTGTTCTATATATATCCATTTTTGTGATGACCTTCTTTCGGATGTCCTATGCTAGTAGGATTATTCAGGAGAGGGCTGCTACATTCATAGTGCCTTATTGATCCTGAAGACGTGTTTAGTGCGCCTTGGCCTTGAAGTTGACTTTGATCTAGATCTGTTTATTATCTTTCATTTCATATAACTCTTTTGTTTTCTGTTATGTTGTTTAGATCCAATCTTGTGTGGATCTTGAGTGTGTGTTTTACTTTGGTGATTTTGTATATTGGGATATGCCCTATTTTGTGTTTTGTACTTGCATTTTTTCTCTATCTATATATATCTCTTTTACTTAAAAAATAAAGATCAAATAATTTTTATCAATCTTTGTTTCTCTATTAGGAGTTCAATTAAACCATTCACACTTGAATAAAACTAATTTCTTTATATGCCATCCAATATATTCCAATTCTACAACATCATTTAATATTCCGTAGAAATTCAAGTTGCACATTAGAATTGTTAAGAATAATGTTTGCATAGTAGTGTACATACTGCATTAGAATAATTAATGTTACTTCTTTTTGGATATATATATATATAACTAGTGGATGAATATCTTAAAAAAATTACATAAATAATTTACTCGAGAAATGGTTGAATCTCAAGACAATTTAGAAGAACACGTAGTTTTGCAGCTTCCACCTCCTTATTATGTAATAGGCGTTTGATGCATTCTCCATGTGGACGTCTTGGATGATTAAAAATTCAAATGGTTGGATTAGAAGAACTTCCTTCACCTCCATCATCATTACAATGTATTTTTGTTCTCCTGCATGGAATGTCGGATGAATAATAATATAACGCAAAGGTAGATGTCTTATTGACTAAATAGATTTCACAAATGGAACCCTCCACTCTAATCTTGTTCTTGACTTTATTTTTTAGAGTATGCAATAACCTATCTAATAAAATTAAATTTCACTAACACTTCAGAAACCAAATGTTAGGTTAAATGATATAATTGAAATGATAGATACAACCAATACAAAATATTTCGAATGGATACATCTATTGATATTGAACTAGCCCACCGAACTCTCTATTTTAATAAAAGAAATAGGCAATTTTAATATTTACTTTTTAAACATATGTACATGTAATAAAAATGTATTTTGAAAATAAATAAAGAATATGAATTAAATTTTCTTTTTTATTGTAGCTAGATCACATCTATATGCTGAATTTTCATAGGGCAACGTTTTTAGGGTGTGGCCCGACCCCAACCTGTCCAACCTAGAACCCAACAACTAAAGAAAAGGAGTGATGGAGGGTTCTTTCTTTGAGCTATATATAGGCATTTGTATGTATATAGTTTTAGTTACATATATAACACTAAATAGTCCTAGCCCTTGCGACTAAAGTTATAGCTTAGTCAGTGAACGTGTATTATTTGTCTTGGCATGTGAGTTTAAATTTTTTTAAGAGTGTCTTCTCTTGTTCTCACTTGATTTGATTGTATCTCAATAATGTAGTTTATAGATTTACTGGGTAGGGATTTATGATCTTGTCAACAAAAGTTTTTAGCAAATTTATCTATGAGATGTGGATGGCTTAATTTTCCTTTTTGGTTAGAAAAAAAAAAAAAATCCCAAGCCCTTATGGCCATATATATATATACATACATACATATACATACTTATGTATAGAGAAATGTTATTTGGATATGAAGTTTCACATTTGGGTAACCCTCTGCGGATAACTTGAATTAAGTTTGCATGTACACATTAATTTGTTCCAACAACTTGAATTATTTGGTATACACAACTCGATTGCTTGCGACTCAAAGACAGGAATGCATGCATGCACGTTTTGTTCTTCAATCAACTGATCTTGATCAGAATGAAAATGCAAATAAATATAATATTGTTGATACTGCAGTCGACAAGAAGTAAAGTGTTATGATTTTGGACCAAAAAAAAAAAAAAAAAACCACAATCAAACCATTAACCACACAAACAAACATAGAAATTTAAGGTAAAAAACTCAAATCAGACAATAAAATAATTAATAAAAATATAAATAATTATTTTAATTAAAATATTAAATTAATTTACTTAATTAAATTGTATTTTATGCTCCTAAAAAAGAAATATATATATATATATATAATAGGGTAATAGTTATAATTAATTAAAGCGACGACAAATCACCACAACAAAACAAGAGGAATGAGGAATCTGCTTATCTCACCAAAAGCGCCACAAACTTGCTTTTTTTGTGCATTGATTCTTCTGTGATTTGTTTGGTGGCGTACATCTCCATTTGATCTTCAAAGCAACTAATTGGACTAGTGAGAAGTCATGCATGGATGCAGTTGAATTAATCCCAAAGTAAAAGCGTGTTCGTTGAATCATTCCTTTAATTAAACAAGCAGAACGGCCGACGCCCTCTGACGTCTCAAAAATGCCAACTTGTTCAATTCCTCCATCTTTTAATTACCCCTGTATCTGATGAATTGGAACTAGAGTTTTCCAGGCAAAGCAGCAAGATGCATGTACACCATTTTATTCCAATAGGACAGTCATGTTCAGTCCAGTTTGGGAACGATTCAACATCACAGGTTTCACTTCGTTCGTCGCAGAACTTTTAGTTCGATTTAGATTAAAACTTATTAATTATCCATTCTAATAACATTCCATGGATACTGTTTTCTGAATGCTTGGAAGATACAGTCTAATTATTTTCTTTTAAAGAGACATCTCTTACCCCAATAAAGAAGTTAATGGGTCAGTTTATGTACTGTTTTGGAGTTAATAAAAGTGTTTATTAAATTGGTCATGTTAATTTGAATTTAAATTATAATTATAATTTTTTTAGTAATGTACTTAAAGTCACCGATCGATTACACCAAAATTCAAGCTGAAGTTGGAATCTCTAACAAAGTACGTAGCAGGCATGTTAAAACTTACTTCATCACTGACTAGGATTGAGTTTCTAGAGTTAATAAAAGTGTCCTTTTTATTTAGAATCTACTTTTGCACAGAGAGAGAGAGAGAGAGAGAGATTAAACCCAACTACAATTTTCGCGAAAGAAAAGAATGCAACAAACAAAAGGCCAATTAGAAATCATCTCGCAGTACTTAATTATTATTATTCTTCACTTAATTCTGATCTTCATCAGTGTCAAAACACATACAATTAACAAAAATAATGTCAATGCAATGCACGCAAAAACAAGTAATAAAAGAATGGAGAAAATATTACAATAACCAGCTGGCTTGCACCAACCTTACAATTCCTTTGTCCCTTTCAGGCTTATTAATTAATTTAGTCGTGTATATCTATATGTAAAAATGATAAAAATGGGGTTGAATCGTTGGTTTGATGAGTTCATATTTTATTATTATTTGGTTAAGACATAATAAACTCTGTTTTTCAGGGTCATTCTAAACCACAAAGAATTTCATTTCAAGCGGCTAAAATCGTAAGAAGTCTTGGTATAATTTATCTGAATAATACGTTAGAAAAAGTAAAAGAGAAAAATAATTAAATTATATTGGAAGGGCCTTTGAAGTTTGAACGGCTACACGTACAGATTCAATTCCGCAGATACGACGTATAACTCACGACTCGATCACTCAAGTTTTCACAGTCAAAACTCAACAAGATCAGTTCCCATCATACATGCAATTCAGCCAATAAACCTAACAACTGTTTGCTTTACTTTTTCTTAGTTCCAACTTCCAAGTTGTGGCAAAATGGCAGCTCTATCTAATTAGCTTTAGGGTAAATTTCAATATTTAAAAGATTTTTTTTAATTTTGATGTCAGTTTTTTTATTTATAATTGATGTAAATTGATTATTTGTAATATGGGGCTTTTATTGATTGTATTGTTGATTCATGTATATCTGATCGATTTGAAATGTATTTTGTACCTATACAAAAAGTTGTGGGAAAATGGTAACCATATATATATATTTTTTATATTAATACCTTGTCCCATAAAAATTATTATCCACCTTAATTTAGAAGTGCTAACTTAACATCGACATAGCTAACAGCTAATTTTATCTTAAAAGGTTTTTGTAAAGAAAAATAATTCATTACTTATAAGTCACAATATACATATATATACATATAATTAACTCCTATTGGTTTGAGATTGTAATATAATTTATTAATGTTTATATATTAAAGTTATCAAACTAATTAATTTATAATTATAAAGATGTTATTACTACTATTATAGAGCTTAGAAAAATTATTCTACTAGATTTAGGAAAACATTTTCTTATTTAAGTAGTATTTGTTAACTAAGATATGAGCTAAAAAAAGTGGGATATGAAAACCATTCAAGACAAAAGTGATTTCTATTTAGTTTGTTAAATTTATTTGACAAAAGGAGAAATCACCCATATGATCCTCTTATAAAACTCTCACCCATCTCTTTTCTTTCTCCTGTTTATCTTCTTTTCTTTCCTTTTCATGTTGTGTCTTATTCATCTCATTTTCATCTTCTTTCCAGTTCACTTTCTTGTTCATCTTCTTTTCTTTCATATTCTTTCTTATTAATCATTTTTCCTATTCTTCTTCCTAGTTTCTTCGTTGTCCGTGGCCACCATTGCATGTACCACAACTTTCTTTTCCTCCGGTTGTCGCCTCCATTGTGGCTTACTTCGCCTGTTGTTGTCACCTTCGCCGGCACCTGATTCGCTTCTATCGAGCTAAGCTGCTGATGTAACTCATTTGTTATAATAGATGAGTAATATCTATTAATTTAAGTAAATATTAAATATTAGAATTAAGTATTATCTGTTGATTTTTTTTTGTGTAAATAAGAATTTTTTAATGTAAATATATTAGTAATAAGTATTGATTTTTTTTTGGTAATTTTTTTTTGGGAATAAGGATATTTTGGTAAAAAGTCTTATCTCAGTGCTTATTATATGTATTTTAACAAATGTATGAAAAAAAAAGTATAATTTTCAGTACATTCCAAAAAATTTAACAAATAGTATGATAGAAATTTTGGAATGTTTTCTAAATTTATCTTAATCATTTGATATCTTTATTTAGAAAGTATTCTAACCTTATCTTAACATAATTTTATCTTATTCATTTTAACAAATATTATTTTAATATAGCTAAAAAAGAAACATTTTCTTGCTTAATGGCCCAAAAAATTAAGTAAATATTTTCTTTTTATTTACTTTAAAAGTAAATTGGATTCAAATCTGTTATAATTAATTTGGATTATTTGTGTGGATATTTCTTATAATTTAAAGTATTCTGAAATTTTTTGTAATTTACTTTTTATTTTTGGACACTCATTTCATTTACTTCTTAAAAACAACTTATCACTAGAAAATATAATGGAGTTTTCAGGCAATATTAAGAATTACATTTACTATAAAAAGTGTTGGCGACATTTTCTATACACTGACATCGTAATTTGTGACTAGATCGAAGGCGCTTTTTGTTGAGAGATTAGTCAAACACTGTTAACTGCATATATATTCGAAGCGCCAGCAAAAGCACATGAGGGTGCGATGCTAGTGAAATTAATTTATTATTTTAGATGGCTTTGAGTTTTCACATATTATATATTCTTTATACATCGTAAGTAGGTCTGGCTTGGTTGGGGCAGTTATGGTGTAATACCCCATGTTCGTGTGAGCTGCCACGTAATTTCGATAAGTTTAGGATACCGAAAAATTGGATTGATAGCAGTTATAAATACCGAATCAACTGCAGGGAATGTCTCAGAGTGAAATTGTCTAAGGAAAATTATATGGATTCGACGAGCGTATCGAGATAGGATTTATAGTATCGAAAAAAATTGAATCAGGAACAGTTTTCGGTACAGCTAAAATACAACTGCCATTTAGGCTGAAAAATCGAATCGTTGTAGGAGGCTCCCGAAAAATCAACGGAACTTTAGGGGGGATCCGGTTTTGCGTAACGAGCAACCCTTTAGTGATTTCAGGAAGAAACGACAGCCCGGTGAGGACACTGGCGCGAAATCGTCCTTTTCAACTAAGATTTGAATTATTAATTAGGGATTTCGGTATGGTAATATAAATTAATTTGAAGTTTAAGGCCGTAGTTGCAATTAGGGAATTACACTAGTGTAATAGGGATAAAATTTGAGATTTAATGTATAATTTTTAGAATTAATTATGCAATTTATATATATATATATTAAAATAGCATATAATTATATATATACGTGTTGCGTGTAGCAGGCGCCCCTGCTATTCCGCCATGTTCTACAACCCCATCACTTGCAACATTTGAATAGATTTACACACGAATCCCATGCCCCTGCCAATTGATGGCTATCACTAAGTGTCATCTTCACGCAACAAGAGATGGCGCAGGCAGGGGAGATGATGGAGGCTTCGGCTATATAAGGGGAAGGGGAAGAGGAAATGAAGCAAGCCACGGGAGAAGCCGGCCGAGAGGTCGAGAGAGAGCTTGTGAGATCAGAGAGTAAGATCGTGGGAGAGAGAGTGAGCGACCGAGGAATGGCCACTTCCAGCGGCCATGGCCGCGAAGCAGAGCTTCGATGCTGGCCATGGTGGACAAGGAAGAAGGAGCAGGGCAGCGTGCGGGGCGGTCATCAGCAGCCAAGACGAAGTCCAGCAAGGTCGGTAGGGTAGCGGGAGGTTGGAGCGTCGGCCAGAGTACTGAAATGCGGCCAAAGCCAGCCGCACAGCAGTAGCGGTGGCCATGGCCGCAAGCTGCTGCAACCGTGGCCAACGGCGGTCGCGTGCGGCAGCTAGCAACGGCGCGACGAGCCCGGTGGTGGCAGCCGCGATGCACGGCGAGGGCGGCTGCGATGGCCGGCGAAGCTGGCCGAGGTAGTGGCTGGCGGTGGCTGGGCGCACGCAGGGGCTGTGCGAAGAAGATAGCGAACAAGAAGAAGAAGAAGAAGAAGAGAAGAGAAGAGAAGAAAGAAAGAAGAAAAGAAAGAAGAGGAAATGAAGAAGAGAAGTTGCAGGTGGGTGAAGGGAAGGAGGAAGATGAACAGTAAGAAGAAAAGAGAAAAAGAAAAATAGAAAAGAAAAAGAAAGAAAAGAAAAAGAAAGAAAAGGAAGAAAAAGAAAAAAAAATTGGGAAAAATGCTGAAAAGTCCTAGAAAAATCATGAAAAATAGGAAATGAAGATGTAATGATATCCCGGAGATTTTGGTGAGAAAAACAGCCTCGGCACACGTTTTAAGGATAGGGCACGCATATCGAGGAAATCTGAGATGCTAAGTTAAGGTGAGTAAAATTACTTAAAAAATTTCAGAAATTCAAGAATATTATTTTATGAATTATCGTAGTGAAATATTTGAGAAAATATTTTAGAAATATTTAATATGGATTTATTGAGGAAAAATAGGAAGAAATAGAGAGAAAATTATAGAAAATGCCAGAAATTATGGAAAAATAGGTTTTAATGTTTATTTAAATAATTATGGTGATTAGGATATTTTGAAGCTGAAGTTGAAGAGACTGGTGCAAATTTTGAGATTGGTACGCAAATTGAGACAAGGCACGGATATCGAGGTAGTCCGATAAGCTTGAAAAGGTAAGTGGTACTCCCCAATTAAAGTTAATTTTATGGAAAATGCTTAGTTAGTAAGTGGTTTATGTTTCCTCCAAAATGTTTTCATCATATTGACATGCCTTGATATGAATCCATCACGTAGACTGCATACATGACATAACTATAAAATGCATAAATACACGTTGATATCATTGATCACTCGCATATGAGGCCATAGGGAGTACGAACTGGCACCGCTGCCTTACCAAGGGTGCATCCATACACCTCGGCTTTGAAAGAAGGGGGCCGCTAAAATGGTAGGTAGCATGAGGGGTGCAGTTGACACCTACGATGAAAGACATTGCATTCATACACGAAATATGTTTTCTGTACCCTTACTTAGATCATTCATCATCTAACTTGGGATTTGCCCCTGGAATATTCAAACGTTCCAGGTGGAGATTGTAGCAGATACGAAGATAAATGAGGCATGAAATGACACTTAGTTAAGTGCATGAGAAATGAAATGTATGTAACGTAGCCCCTGTATTTAAGTTCTGCTACTTTAGATCTTGAACGTTTTGAGGAATGTTGAAAATGTAAAAAATTATTTATGATTAATGTTAAGATATCAGGTTTCGATTTCTGCTTCCGCATTTGATGAGTATAGTGATTCTCTTTCGAGATTAATGTATGAGAATTTTGGGAAGAGTTTCGAGGTATGTTGTGATTTAGAATTAAGTAGAAAAGAAAAAAAAATTTATTGTCCTAGAATTATCCCAATTTATAACGTTCCCGGAAAAGCGGGGCGTTACATATGGAGTCAAAAGGACAAGTAAAATCGTGTACTTTGAATTATTCCACGACCACTTCTCTTTATAGCCATGCAGAAAACATTCATGTCTGGGTAATTAAAATATTCAGAAACAAGGCCGTATAATTAAGATGCATAAATTAAGATCTGAACTTGAACTAGCTAGGGATTTTTATCAAGGCCAATTAAGAAAATAACAGAAATATATAGAATCATCTTGCAGTACTTATTATTCTCTAGATCTTCAGTTTTCAAATAAATTAATGGAAACAATAAATTATTAATGCACCATACAACAAGTAAGATGAACAACTGGAGACATTAAATAATACAATTCTATGAGGTTTGCAGCAGCCTTATCCCTTTGAATTTTCATGCTTATTTAGTCATGTATATATAATTTAAGATGTGGATCATGAAGCTGTTAATGGCTACTTCCTGCATTGGGTTTCTTATTTATCAACTTGTGGCCACCCCGGATGAAGCCATGAATTTCGTGTTGGCAAGAGTTGGAGGCGACGACATAGCACGGTGGCCGGCAAAACTTTTCTGGGTGATTGTGCTAGTGCTGCTCTCCGCAGGAACGGGAGAATTTGACCCAGAAGGTGGAGGTGGACCCTTTGCCAGAGACTGCAACTTGAGTTGATCCTTCATCATCATCCTCGTCGCCCACTTGCCGTTGTCTTCTTCTTCTTCTTTCTCGTCCAAAACCCTACTGCCTTCATTGAGATTTAGGGTTATAAGGAAAAGCACAGTTAAAATGGCAAAAAAAATGTGGAGAGATCTCATTTTTAATTAATTTTAAAAGCAAGGACCAAAATAAAAACAGCTAATTGAAGAGGGATGCAAAATGGGTTTAGGGAAGTGGGATATATTTATACTCAAAAAAAGCTGATTCCTAATGGTGGGGGGGGGGGATGAAAACAACTGATTGAAGAGGGATGAAGAATGAGTTTAGGGAAGTGGGATATATTTATACTCAAAAAAAGCTGATTCCTAATGGTGGGGGTGGGGGGGGGGGGGGGGAATGACTTCAAAATGGGGGGGAATGACTTCAAAATTCCTCGTTTGGAAGATAGATTTTTGAATGGGCTGAAAATGAAGAAACTTAGCCTTAATTTTCCTTTGAAAATGAAGAACCTTGGCCTTAATTTCCCTTAAAGATATTGAATGGGCTTAAGCAATTAGCATACACACGCACTTCTAACCACCTTTGAGTTTTGTTGAATGATTCTATTCTTTTTTTATTTTTTTTTTCTTGTTTTCTTTCTTCTCTAAAACAAATTACAATTAATTTGTACTAAATTTGCACAAATAACAGACGACATGTGGGTGTGGCTGGCGGTTCAACCCAAATCATAAACACAAACTACTCACATATATCACAGGCGAAAGGAAAATAATAAAAAAATAATATGGCATAAAAATGTGTACTTTTGGAATAAAATATAAAAGGGGCTTTGAATTTTGAAGGTCAATTCCCAGAGATTGACTTCCGCATAAACAAACTTTGGTGTCTCCACACCACAGTCAAAAAAGAGCTGGTCATGCCGCAATGCAATCCCCCGCCCGACGACGAAGCAGAAATTATTTGAGTTGTTGTTCAAGCACGACAATAAAATTTGTAGTTGAAAAATTTGTTTTTAGATTGTCGAAATGCCTTAAAATTTAAATCAATCAGATGACGTGGAGCATTCATTGAATAAATATTTTAATATTTAAGTTAAATTCCCCTATTAAGAAGAGTACGTTAGCAGAGACGGACTAGATTAGAGAAGGAAATTAATTCCATTTCTGAACTCCAAGTGAATTTTAGAGATGGAATCCGTTTCCGTCTCCAAAATCAAACATCAGAGACAAAATTTAATTCTCAGATTTGTCAAAAGGGTTATAGAAAATGACCCAAAAATGACGGATTCAAAATCAATTAAACCTGTTAAAGAGTAATATCTACAATGTCAAACTCTAATTAATCACACCAATAATCTATAAATACACAAATGACTCCAATTACACAAATTTATCAATTAAATAAAATATCACAATAAATATTCAAAATACATAACTAATTAATATGCATCAACAGTCATCATCGAACTCATCATCCTACCCTTGAGTCATCTATTTGGTCATGATGATTAGCTCGATTGGCTGGGTTAGATGGAGCAGATGGTTGAGGCGGAAACTTTGGAAGGGTGGGAGCTGGTGAATGATGACTTGGGGGCATTTTGGTGATCCCCAAGTGCTGGAAGAGGGTGTGTATCATCTCTTGCTGTAACCGCATCTCCGTCGTACATCAAGCTAGAGACCCTTTGCAAGCGCATAACATCCATCTCATTTAGAGACTCAACTGTATTAGATGAAGGCATTGTATAGTACTTCAGATATGCTATCCCAAGGCTAAAAACACATCCCTTCTTCTTTCATCCTCCAACCACAATAACCAAATACATGTCGTTGTCAGAGGTACCTGACAACTGACCTTTAAAACTCTCCTCTGCAAATGCTTGTGATGACTCTCTCTCTCTCCGTCGCCTATTAAACTCATCATAAAACAAAGAAATTTATGTATAAGTAAATTATGTGAAACAAAATTGAATTTAATATCACAATAACAATAAAAATATTATATTTGGTTAGAAATTTAGTACTTACAATAATAGATGCACCTTCTGAAGAGATCCAACCTTTTCTGCTTTTGTAGTGTTTTATACGTGTAAAAAGTTTAAAATTGATTGATTCCCTACTAAACTCAGCTCCTTACAAAAGAGAAGAGATGCATGTTATTTTAATAGAAGTTTTGTCATGGGATGTAATTAAACATAATACAATAATTTTCTTATTAATGATATGTAAATAGAACTTAGTAATTGTTTCCTCTGCTCAATTGCTCGATGTGTAGTGAGGAACCTTCTTTGAAGTGTCTATTTTGAATATTTTTTAAACTCTTTTGCAATCGCTTCAGGTTTTGCCATTTTTCCTCTAAGGTCTTCTGAATATCAGGAGAAATCCATTTTCCTCTATCATCTCCATCCCTTACTTTTTTTCTTTCATTACATTCTTTAACACCTTGGAGCACTTCTTGTTGTACTGTTTCCTCACGTCATTCTCATCCTATGGTAGCCACTTGTATTTTTTCTACATTCATGTAAAATTATTTTAAACAATTTATTAGAGAGTTAACATTTTATATAAAAAAATATTATTATTCAATTATTAATACACTTTTACATTAAACTATTCAAACTACATTTTTTTCGTAGCAACATCCACCTCAGTCCATGATCTCCAAGCACCACCTCAGTCCATGATCTCCAAGCACCCTCGAACTTGGACTTCAATATGTTAGAGATATAGCCTGACGGTCCCCTAATTGGCTCAAAATTGTAATTATATAATAAAAAAAAAAGTTAAGACAAATATATAAATACTTATAAAATAATTAAAAACTAAATAGGGTTTAAGTTATAAATATTTAATCTAATCTAGAGATAGGTCATATCCATGTATGTTGATCTGTAGGATACATTTCCCCGAATGGAGGTTGGGGAGACGGCTATGTGGACTTAGAAGTCGACGAAGTGATAGGAGACTGGGTTGGAGTAAAAGAAGACTGTGTGATAGGAGTATTAGAGAATGGAAAGGATGAGGAAGTCTCGGGGTTGTATCAATGCGTGGGTTGAGTCGACCCCACCTTTTCCCTAACCTCTAGCTTGATCTACCATTTAATTTAGTTTAAAAATATTCATAAAATACATTAAGTGTTAACTAAGATGCAATAATTTGATAGAGTACAATACATAAATGATAGAAAATAGACAATTGAAATCACAAGGAAATAAAGTACATGTTTAACCTAAATAGACTGTGTCAATAAATTCTTCATCAGCTTCGGACAAAGTGGATAAGTTCTTATCTGATTCTTCTAAAACTGCTTGAATTCTATCCACTTTTGTTGCATCACCATCTCTATCTACAATTTGGTCTAGAACCTCATTTGATATTGTAAGCTGCATTTGTGGTGACTCGTCATTCTAGTATGGTTGATTTATTTCATCATTTGGTGCTTTTGGAGCATTAACTATACGTTGGGCCTTTGTCTTGGATAACAAACAACCACCCTTTATGGCTTTCAGGATATGGTATGTAATAAACTTATTTTGTTTGTTCTGAAAGTATAAATGGATCATAGGACCTATATCTCTTATTTGCTTTGACCTCAACGATCACATAATTTTTATCAATCTTTGTTTCTCGATTCGGAGTTGGTTCAAACTGTTGAAACTTAAATAAAACTAATTTCTTTATAAGCCATCTAATATATTCCAATTCTACAACATCATTTAATATTTTGTAAAAATTATTCTCCGATTGCCTATAGTTAGAATCTCAAACACACACACCATATTTAGAAGTAGACATACCCTTACTCCAGTTTTTTGTATGAAACTTATTTATGGCCATTCACAAAGTACATAAGCCATATCTAACCATATTTAATGGCCCCATGCCAAACTCCTTAGAAGTGGGTTATCAACCTTATGTTTTGGATTGAAAATTTAGTATCATAAATTGCCAGTTAATTAGTATCATAAATTACATCTACCTATTGGATCATGGAAAAATAGAAACAGATGAGAATAATGCAACTTACATATACTTTAAATCAAGAAGTGAATTGCCACAATCTCGTCATCAAGTTGCACAGTAAAACTATTAGGAATAATGTTCGCACAATATATTTGTGTACATGTTGCATCAGAATCATTAATGTTACTCCTTTTTGGATGATATATATATATATATATATATGTAACTAGTGGATGAATATCTTAAAAAAATTACATGAATAATTTACTCAAGAAACACTTGAATCTCAGGCTATTTAGGAGAACATGTAGTTTTGCAGCTTTTACTTCCTTATTATCTAATAGATGTTTGATGCATTCTCCATGTGGATGTCCTCGATGATTAAAAATTCAAATGAATGGATTAGAAGAACTACCTTCACTTTTATCATCATTACATTGTACTCTTGTTCTCCTGCATGAAATGTTAGATGAATAATAATATAATGCAAAGGTAGATATCTCCTTGACTAGATAGGTTTCACAAATGGAACCTTCCACTCTAATCTTGTTTGTTGACTTTATTTTTTAGAGTATGCAATAACCTATCAAATAAAATTAAATTTCACTAACACTTTAGAAACCAAATGTTAGGTTAAATGATATAATTGAAATGATAGATACAACCAATACAAATCTTTCGAATGGATCTATCCATTGATATTGAATTGACCCAACGAACTCTCTATTTGAATAAAAGAAATAGGCAATTTTAATGCTTACTTTTTAAACATATGTACATGTAATAAAAATGTATTTTGAAAATAAATAAAGAATATCAATTACATTTTCTTTTTTATTGTGACTAGGTCACATCTATTGCTGCAAAGCTCATAATTTTTTTTTCATGGGGCAACGTTTTTAGGGTGGAGCCCGGCCCCAACCTATCCAACCTAGAACCCAACAACAAAAGAAAAGGAGTGATGGAGGGTTCTTTCTTCGAGATATATATAGGCATTTGCATGTATATAGATTTAGTTACATGTATGACACTAAATAGTCATAGCTCTTGCGACTAAAGTTGTAGCTTAGTTAGTGAATGCGTATTATTTGTCTTGGGATTTTGAGTGTTTAAATTGTTTTAAGAGTATCTTCTCTTTTCTCACTTGGTTTGATAATATTTCAATTATATAATTTATAGATTTATTAGGTAGGGATTTATATATGATCTTTTTAACAAAAGATTTTAGGAAATTTTATCTATGAGACGCGGATTGCTTAATTTTCCTTTTTGGTTAGAAAAAAAAATCCTAAGCCCTTGTGGATATATATATATACATAATTATGTAAAGAGAAATGTTATTTGGATACGAAGTTTTGACATTTTTGGATAACCCTGTGCTGATAACTTGAATTAGTTGGCATACACAGCTCAATTGCTTGCGACTCAAAGACATGAATGCATGCACGTTTTATGTAACGATCCACATTTCCATCTTAATTTTTATTTATAAAAGCAGAAACAAATTGATTAACAATATTGCACATTGTAAGGGCTTCTATATACACATCATAGCATCAACTAATCTAATCTAACGAAACACCCCATCTAAGCCCTTGTTTACACTCGCTTTCAGAGATCTTTTTGATTGAGAGAGTCCCATGCACATAACTACTGATAAGGATCTAACACCACTGAACTCACTTTCGAACTTTCTCTTCCTTAACCTGGAATGATACAAGCAAATATGAGCTACAAGATCTAACAAGTATAACTGAAAGAAAGTGAGCATGAATATCATAGGCATCGAGAAGCAAATAGAATCATGAATGACATTTAAGACATTGACGCCACACCTCATTTCACCACTCTTCATGATAACATGATGAAAAATGCATTCGTGTTTTTATGCAATCTTTAAAAAAAAAAAAATCATAACACTAGAACCGAAGTCCATATATATCATAACCATGTGACCGAAGTCTGTCTTTGAACCGAAACTTTCTCTATGGATATATCCCGTGGAACCTATTTCTTGCGCGTATCATGAATCATTAACACATTTTAAAATCATTTTCGTGTACATGCTCGCTCTATGCATCATCACACTATGCATATGATAATGACTTATCATATATAACTAACATACGATTGATTACCCGAGGCAACATACATGAGAGAATAGAACCCATACAAAGCAACACCAAACCTTTGCATATTCTCAATAAAGCATCATTTCCAAAAAAAATAGGATGATACAAAACCCTATTTGAGCTTTTGAACAAAATTTAATGTGACTTTAAGGAAGCGCATTGAACTACCAGAAACAAGCTTTCTGAATGAAGTAAAAGTAAAAGAAGTAAAAGTAAAAGAGAGAATAGAACTTGCATGAAAGAAAACAACATGCAAATTAGAAAGTTAAAGAAACAAAAACTTGATTTAAATATTTTTCTTTAAACTGTTAAAAATATCTGAAAAGCCAAAACTATGCCTCCACACTCCTTTAGTAAAATCTAACATAATAAATCGTAAAAATTATTTAAATCTAATATTATCTCAAATATCCATAATTTAATTTCTACTATTTTTAAATTTACTTAATACACATTACAAATTTTTCTCCAATTCTTCTCCAATTGTCCACTCTCTGCTACCTTTAGTTCTCCTTGCTTCTTATTTTCTCCTGCGGCCTTTCACATTTACAGCCCTTATTCCCTCAAAATCTCTTCCTATTTATACTCTCAAACTCCCTCAATTGCAGTCTCACACAATTCTATTTAATTAATTTATATAATCATCACCTACAGTAAGCTATTCTAAATTTGAGCCACCATTGATTTTTCCTCCCCCAAAGCACCCCATCATGATTCCCACTTCCTTCCTTTACTTGGCTCCAAAGCAAATTACAAAATTGAGGAAGGAGTGGAGCTTGACGCGTGGCTGTTGGAGGCAGCCACTTGGCTGGTTAATTTGTGCCTTGCAGCTGCTGGAAAATTCCAGCCATGTGCCTGCTCCTTCCGCCTTTCTTTCCTTCTCCTAACTTATAATATTATTTATTTACACATCCCACTTTTATGTATATGCACGCATATATATTTAAATGGTGGCACTTGCACGGAGCTAGGCAGAAAATTGAAGAACGGATGCTAAGGAAAAGGGACGCATGTGGCTGCTTCTATAAACTTTTCTTCTATATATATTATATTATACATATTATATTTATATATAATATAAATACAAATTTTTTCCCTTTAATATTTTTTTACTTTCATTTAACATTTCTTTAATTACTACTACATCTTTAAACATTGAATTAATATTCATTGAAATACTTAAAATCTAAAATTAATAACTTAAAGTTACTAGATAAATACAGTTTCGTTTCTACACCTTCATAGGACCTTTGTTTCATTCCAAAACCAGTTTAGGATTATTTCGTATGCAAAACTTGAACCCTTTTAGGGTTTTGTTGACTTTCCAGAATTCTCTTACAATCATTCAATTCTTTTTAAACTGTTTCTCAGGTACATCTGTAATATCCCAAAATTTGGAAATATAATAATAGTATATGTTATTCTATGCAAATGAATGTAATAGCTAGGAGAAATTAAAATTTAAGTGAGGAGGCTGCGGTGGTGCCTGGAATAAATATATATGTTTATATATATATAATTTGAGATGTAGTTTAATATTGGAGTTTATTGTATTAATGCTCATGGGAAATAAAAAAAAAAAAAATAAATAAAGAAGCTAGTGGAAGTATCCAGCATAATGGACGCCCAAGAGCAACTCTTCCTTCATGAATCCTTAGCCATGCACCCATGTGCTGCCCATGAAGTATAAGATAGAATATAAAATTACTATAAGGGAATAGCAGAAAAGAAATGGAAGGCGGTGGGCTGTGCTGGCTGCCACGCGGCAGCGTCTGATGCCTCAATTTCCTTTCCTTTTAAGGCCGAGAACGGGTTGTAAATTAAGGGGATTTTAACAGCAAGCAAAGGGAGAAGTTATAGAGGAAAAATGGCGCGCGCAGAAGCTAAAATGGAGGAGAAAATCATGAAGAAATTGGAGAGAAACCCAGTTTAATTAAAGTTTAAGTATGCAGGTAAATTAAACAAATCACGTGAATTAATTTGTGCGGTTTGAAATTCAATTTAGGGTGTAATTTTATTAATTTTGGTTGATTATACTGTTGTTACCCAGCGAGTATTAATTTACCAGCGAGTAAGCGTATAAACACTGGGAACAGTTAATTTAAGGTAAGCTCTTTACTCCCTTCGTGATTCTCATTCGATTTATGAATTCTATGTCCTCCCTCAACCTGATTTGGTTATAGAAATTAATTTTGTATGTTTTAGTTAATTATTATCCAAATTTAATGAGAATTTTATTAAGTTAAATTAAATATGAGACTCGTTGGGGTTTTATTTGTGGTGCGCCTACGTGGGATTTTAGACGGTTAAATTATTTATAATACACGGTTAGATTTAATTAATGTGAGCCACTGTTATATTAATTGCTATTAAACGTTTTACTTCGCAGTGGGAGTGCAAGAAAAGTAAGAAACGACCGTGTAAAGGCAAGCTTTTAACCCTCTTCTCGTGTTCTTTAATTCCCGTGATTTCTCGTATTTTATGCCCTCCCTTACTTTAATTCAGCACTTAGCCTTATTTGTTGAAGTATTATTCATTTGCTTTAATTTAAATTAAATCCGAGACTTCTAGAATTTTATTCGTTGTGAGCCTATGGGGGTTTGTATCGTCCCCACTTCTTTTGGGAATGATGCTGAACCAGCCTGGGAACTAGGTTCCTAGACATGCGGGTTTATTTACGATTTTATCGGGTTTATTTACAGTTTTTCTCGGATTTATTTATGGTTCGGTTAGAGCTATCGAGCAGTAGAGTAGGGGTCGGTTGTTGGTGACATTGGGGTAGACTATTGTACAGCTCTGAAGTGGACCGTCGGGTGGACACTCCTTGTCACTGGCCGTTGATCGGTGCCAGGTACTGCTGACTAGCTCTACCAGTTTGTGATTTACTGCGCGTTTAGATTCATTATATTACTGTTCATGATTTGATATGCACATGGGTACGGGTTGCATGTTGGGATATTCATTTATTGAGTATGCTTGGACATGGACATTCTAGTTTGGTCAGGTTGCATCCAGCACGAGCATATATATCGCGTGTGGTTTACTATGTGGGCGGAGCATAGCCTGATGCCTGGATGTATGGGCGCCATGTATCATGTTGATGCTCACTACGCCATTGCATTTTTATGTGCATTGCATGGTTACAGGTAGATATTAGTTCTCGGACGGGAGTACCGTTTCGAGGGAGCCTATGGCTCGGGTGTTGGGAGTACCGACATGGACGGGTGACGGGAGTACCGACCCGGGATGGCGCGCACAGGTTTGCTGGAGGTATTTTGTAACACCCCAAGTTTAAAAATCCTAAACCTAGATGTGTTTACATTTACTTCACTTTAAATGCGGAAATAAAATAAAAATTGTCTTCAAATTATCTCTTTTTACTTCCTTTATTTACCACACACACATATATATATATATTTATTTATTTCATATTTTATTTTAAAAAGAATTCTATAGAAGTTTCAGCGGAGTCTCCCCTGTAAATTTGACTTAGCCAACCTGTAGAGGGACACTGCATCCACAACTATAGAAATATTAACTAAGTAAATAACTCAGTTTAAATAGAAGATTTGAGTCCAATCAAATCAAAACTATCATATTCGAGATCTCAAAATTAAACAATTAAAGAAAGGGGTAAATAAATGATTAACGAACAAGTGTTATAAACCACAATTCTAAAACTAAAATCATATGCTATGGATTACTGGGTGAGTCTGCTTCCAAGCGATCTCCTCAACTCATCTAGCTCTCATCACCTGAAACGTGGGGAAAATAAAAGGGTGAGCTAAAGCACAGCAAGTAAACTCCATGCACATGATGCATGCTTGTGATATGCAAGGTTTGAATAAATTTTGAAAATTACATCCCCATTTACTTTAACTTCTCAAAACATTTAATTTCTATTGTGAGCTCATAGGGTGTGTCATCTAGACAATTAGAATGCAGTGGGCAATTCTTATTTGGAACCAGGTTCATTCCACTAGTAGTACCGCAAAGCGGTTAAAATTTCTTTCCACTTTCAACTTTCACATTCACATTACTTAATCAATCGGGTGCGCCGGTCCCCCACCCCCCATTTCCCACTCACATTATTCATGACATAGATATTCACCCGTTTCCTTTAAAACTTGAGTTACATATCTTTGAAAGAAAATTTGCACCTTTACACATCTTTCCTTTGAAAACATTTAACTTTCTCAAATCAATGCCTATGCGTGCTCATTGATGCAATGGCATGATATATATATGAACATGCTTAATCATTTTCATTGTATGTAAGGAAATGACATAAGTAATGAAAAGATTTAGCATTAAATACCTGCAAGCCAACCACAAGGCACAATTTTTCCACCTTAACTGTTCCACATGAGTGAAAATTAGAGAGAGTTTACTTATATGAAGTCTTTAAAGTTCACTCCTTGGATTTGCAAGTGGAGGAGTCTTAGATGCCCACGACGTCAATGTGCCAAAAATCCTAGTTCATTATCAATGATGTTAAAATTTTCAATAATCCTTACCTTCTAAATATGACTCCAATTCACTACTATTTTTCTTAAGTTAATTTATTATAATACTACATGTATAAATAGTATTAAATGAAAAATATATAAAGAAAACATTTACAACATAGACCTACTAGTGAAACATTATCCATTTATGCATCTAAACCGTCGGCCCTTACGAAGACAAACATAAATTGGAATTCTTAGCACCAAAATCACGTAAATCCAATTTCGTGGGATAAATAACTCATAGAGATACATTCTCATTTAAATTCACATCAAGATTCAGATTTCAAGACCCACAAAATATTTTCCAAATCCACAAACAAAATTATTATTATTTTTTTTCTGGCAGAATGCAGTACAATGTTTCAAAAATCATTTAAAAATAGGAAAACATATCGTAAAATTATAAAATTTACACAGAATGTAGTAAACTCTTATAAGTTCATCATATAAAAAAATTAGCTCATTACAGTAAGGTTTGGAGTTCAAAAATATTTTTTCTATCCTCCAAAATACTGTTCTCGTATGAATCTGTCAATATATATGAAAAATGTCATAAAAACTTATACAAGCCTCCAACTGAGGTCATTCCAAGTGCAGACGATAGACAGCTCATAGAGGGTCATTTTCCAATTTGAATCTCCCCAAAATTCAACATATACAATTTTTAGTGAATTTTTAAAATAAGAGCAGAAAAGCTATTAAATCTGGGTAACATTGTTGTTCCATTAGATCCCTCAAAATTTCATGCCTATATTATCCAATCAATATAAAATCAAACCAATCATATATATTCCACATCTATGTATATATATTGTATGTAAAATAACCATCTTATTAAAGGTAGATTTTGGGAAGACTAAATAAAACAAAAGTTACCTTTTTCTTCTTCTTCTTCTTATTGGGGAGAGGTGATGTGTGTGTTGAGAGAAAGAGAAGTGAGATGTGTGTGTGAGAGAGAGAGAGGGGAAGTGAGATGGGTGAGGGAGGGACGTGAGATTTGCGTGGGGAGAAAGATATATATATATATATATTAGGGTTTCTCTTTTTTTTTTTTTTTTTCCTTTTTATTAGGCTTTGAGTTGGATGGGCTTTATTTGGGCTTTGGGCTTTTGAGTTTTTTTTTTTTTCTTCTCACTTATTGAGCCAAAAATGAGTCTTCTATAAATTAGGCCCAACCTTAAATTAATTTGTGTTTTAAGTCCTATTGAATGTTATAAAAATTCACACCCAAATAAATATATTTAGCCACTTGAATTGAATTTGATAAACATACAATACATTTGAAAATTCTTAAATAATAGTAACACATTAAACTGCATAATAACAAATTATCATAATAATTTTTTTTTCTAATTAGCACATTGAGCATGACGACGTCCATTTCCTTCCACCGCATAACAAGGCTTAATAATAGACAATAATAATTATAATTGAATCATTTATTATGGCATAAGAAATAAAATTACGCAAAATTTATATATGCATGTAAAATGACACTCGATGTTACATATTTGTTATCGTCCAGGGCAGTGACAGGTTGGTATGGGACTTGGGTGCCAGGTGTTTTATGTGGGCCCCAAGGATTGGTATGTGTTTTTATTATACTATTCTATCGTGTTGTAGCTCTCATGACTTGTGTGTATTTGGGGGTTGGTGTTCTAGGAGAAGTTTTTTGGTTTTGTGTAGCCTTCAGTCTTTCTTTCTTCATGCTTGCTGAGTCTCTCGACTCACTTTACTTTCCATCATTCCAGGTAGTGGTAGCGTGGGCCATGGGCAAGGGAGTCAGCTTCTAGTGGCAAAGTCGGTATAGTGTACAGGCAGTCCCGTCAATCCCTATCAACTCTGATGGTTGAGTAGGATTTACTGTGTCAAGTCGTTTCTCGAGTCTCGTGTATATTGGCACAGGAGTTTGTATTTATTTATTTATCATGTGACCGCTGTGATAGCGGGGTACCCGTAGTGCATGCATGTGTTTAGCTTCGTTTTCACTGTTCTTATTTTTGTTTATGCATGCCAGGGTAGTTTTTGTCTTGTGTTTTATTCTTTCTCCTTCCGTAGGCGTTCCCGTTCGGGTAGTCCGGGTGGTTGGGGATATCCGAACGGGGGTGCTTACAATATAGAAAATTATTCTTGTTTTGATTGTTTTCATTATCATAAATCTTGTCTTGAGACGCTCATCAATCACTTATTATTTTTCTTAAATATCTAAGTTCCAAGGCATTCCTTACAGTTGATTCAGTCACTTATTAATTCAGTTCTTATATGGACTGTAGTTTTTCGAATCAGTCAAGAGTTACTTGTAAAATCTTATCATATGAATCTTTTCAGCTCAAAAATTTCTAAAAACTTTTAGAATTAATTTCTTTTATCTTGGGGTATTACATTCTACCCGCTTACAAAAATTTTGTTCTCGAAATTCGCATCTGACTGGTCAAATAACTGAGAGAGGATACAACTCACTTCCTTCATGGTTTAAACGCTCAACACATCTTCCAAGCAAATCTATGCCACCTTATGACTTATTGTCACTTATCATTATTCCTCAACTATGGGGTCCTTTGCCCAACTAGCATCCAATTGCTAGACATACCTCGATTATTACCCAACACGTCTACGTGTATAGGAACTTATCCCAACCTCCGCTCTGATTCTAATTGTAACGACCTAGATTTTTACCTCAATTTTTATTTATAACAATAGAAGCAAATTGATTAACATCACACATTGTAGGGACTTTTACATACATATCATAGCATCAACTAATCAAATCTAACGAAACATGTAATACCCTAAGTAATTATGAATAAAAAGTTAATACTATACTTAGTTATATTTTATTTAGATGATGCTTATATGATATATTAGCTTGATATGATGTATAATTAAAGTGTGCTTACTTGATAAGTATGTCAATATGTAAAATATAAATAAATATATAAATAAAAGTGTGTAAATGAAATAATATGATTTAAAACAAAAACTGTTTATGTAAAAATAAGTATATATGTATGTATATCGTGGGAATATATACAGTATATATATATAATAAGTATATAAATGCATGTAGGTCGTGGATATATATAATATATATATATTTATACAAAAAAAAAAGGGACCAAATTTCCTAAGATATAACACGTTCGAGAAGGCGGGCTGTTACAGTTGGTATCAGAGAGCAACCAAGTAGGGGCCTAGGAAAGAGAACTTAGATTAAGCCTAGTAGGATGAGAGTACCAACATGAGAATAGTTTGGGGTACTAACGGAAGTTATGGTGACAGGATGGATGGAAATTTTTCAGAGCAAATCTTAGTTGACCATTGGGCACACCGTTTGGAACATCGAGTTCCGCTACCAAACGAGGGTATCATGGAATACCTCGTCCAAATAGAAGAAATTATCGACGACGTGCCCCCAAGCTATCGACTTTGGCCTGAACTCGCTCAGTTTCAAATAAATATGATGGTCGGTGTATTGGAAGATGAGCTGCAGGAATTTGCAGATTGGGTCCGGCATCAAGGCGAGCAGTTCCTCGAATTTTGCCTTTACTGAGCATGTGTTCGCGAGCTACTCATAGAAATGTACGAGCTAGTACCAGTGGAGGAGCACGACGAAGACATGGAGGACCCGCTAGAGGAAGAAGGAGAAGGTATGGAAAACCCAATTGAGCCAGGGGAAGCAGAATAGATGGCAGATCCAATTGAAGCAGGAGAAGAAGACGACATACCCATATTCTGGGCCGAAGATGACCTTCTTGAGTTCGAGGACACCGATTCTGAAGACGAGGAAGAGACAGAAGTGATGATGAATGACCCCGAGGCACCCCCATACGAATCCGATGATGAAAAGAACATTTGGATCTGGAGGTCATCAGGACCAAAATAGACCCATCTCAGAAGCACCCTAACTATTTACATACAGTGTTGTCTGTAATCTATGGGACTATGTAACATGTACATATAACATTTTGCAGCTGAATGTATAATATCAATGGAGGTAATCAGATGGCAAGATCCTGTTGTCTAATCCAGCATGCTACTTTTCTTTCAGATGGTGAACACTCAAAGACGGTTAGCAGTTGGGCCTAGGACGCCCAACTCACAAGTTGGCAACGCCAAAGGAAACACCAGTAGGCATCCAGAAGGCGACTCCAGTCAGGAGACCAGAGGTAGTCGACTAGATCAAATGGAGCGAATACTAGGGAGTGTGGTGGGACTCATACAAGAAACTCACTCCCGAGACAACCATGCAGTCAGCATGCTTGATCTTTATCGTCGACAGAACCCTCCCATCTTTCACGGGAAGCTTGGCGCAGACCCTAGTGAAGGAGAATTTTGGATCGAGCAAACGGAGAAGCTACTAGACCACCTGCATTGCAGAGAAGAAGAGAAGGTCAATTGTGCCACCTTTATGCTGCAAGACGAAGCAGACATGTGGTGGAAGGGAGTCAAGAGGGCAATGAACCCTCGGGCCAGGGCTCCCTACATCACCTGGGAGCGATTTAAGGAGCTCTTTAATGAAAAATACTTTCCCCTGAATTTGAGAATGAAAAAGGAAAGAGAATTCATGGAGTTAAAACAGACCGGAGACATGACTGTTGCTCAATATGAAGATTCTTTTAGCCGATTGATCCGGTATATGCCCATTTATGAAGGAGACGAAAGGATCAAGGCCCAAAAGTTTTTGGGAGGGCTGAACCTGAAACTTCAGAGGGCATTGAGTAGCATAAATACTCAGTCCTATTCAGAAGTGGTCTGCAAGCTTTTACCACTGAGGCCAACCTGAGCCGAATTGAAGCGATTCAAGGAGAAAGTCAACAAGGAAGCAGTCATAAAACAGACAAGAAATTGGAACCCCAGAGGCCGAAGTTCAAACCTAGTACTCCGTGCCAAAGGTGCCAGAAGCAACACCATGGGAAGCCGTGCCGATTTGGAATGAAAGGCTGCTACAACTGTGGAGAGAAGGGGCATCTCAATCAGAACTGCCCGAAGAGGGGAATCACCTGTTACAACTGCCAGCAGACTGGTCATTTTGCAAAAGATTGTCCTAAGCCGCAACTGATGAATCAACCTCAAGGGACGACCGAAAATGCTAGAGTTCAGCAGGGAAGGGTGTTTCATCTGACACGACAAGATACGGCAGAAGACCCAGCCGTAATTGAAGGTACCATGCTATTATATGGTATTCCCATGCATGCATTAATAGATTCAGGTGCAAGTCACTCATTTATCTCGCATGCATTTGCTAAAGTATTAGGAGATAAACCAGAAAGTTTGAATTGTCGTATGATTGTCGCAACCCCAATGGGGAAGTCTCTAGAAACTTCATCAGGATACAAAGATAGAAAGATTCGAATAGAAGAAGTTGAGTTCCTGGTGGATCTAATTCTTCTGGAATTTCAAGATTTTGATGTGATCCTAGGAATGGACTTCCTAACTAAGTACAACGCAACATTGGACTGTAAAGCTAAAACAGTCTGTCTCAGGGGTGGAGACCTGAACGTCAAGTTTCAAGGGAAAAAGAGGGCAAGTGATCGTAGGTGGATCTCGGCTCTAAAGGCTGAGAAATTATTATGACAAGGAGCACGAGGATACTTGTCTTGTGTCCTAGAGAAAGGCACGGAGCCATTGAAGATCGAGGAAGTACGAATCGTCAGAGAATTCAGGGATGTGTTTCCTGACGAATTGCCTGGATTGCCACTTAGGCGAGAGATTGAATTTGCAATAGAAATTGAGCCAGGGGCAGGACCGGTTTCAATACCCCCGTACAAAATGGCCCCTGCAGAGTTAAGGGAACTAAAGACCCAATTACAAGAGTTGCTCGACAAAGGATTCATAAGGCCAAGTATGTTACCATGGGGAGCACCAGTACTCTTTGTTAAGAAAAAGGATGGGAGCCTGAGAATGTGTATCGACGATCGACTGTTAAACAAGATAACGGTCAAGAATAAGTACCCACTCCCCAGGATCGAGGAGTTGTTCGATCAATTATAAGGAGCCAAGGTCTTCTCGAAGATTGACCTAAGATCAGGGTATTATCAATTAAGGATCAAAGCAGAAGACGTGCCTAAGACAGCTTTTCGCTCTCGATATGGGCACTATGAATTTCTGGTGATGCCGTTCGGACTAACCAATGCCCCAGTAGCTTTTATGGACACTATGAATCGGGTTTTCAGGCCATTCTTGGACAAGTTCGTGATCGTGTTTATAGACGACATACTGATATATTCTCCCTCAGAAGAAGAGCACGAATCACATTTAAGGATAATATTACAAACATTACAAGAACATAAGCTGTATGCCAAATTTTCGAAATGCGAATTTTGGTTGGACCAGGTCGCATTTTTGGGGCATATTATATCGGCTGAAGGAATATCGGTCGACCCGGCCAAGATAACAGCTGTGGCAAATTGGAAGCAATCTCGGTCGGTTACTGAAATTAAGAGCTTCTTGGGATTAGCCGGATACTATAGGAAGTTCGTGGAAGGGTTTTCCAAAATTGCAACACGCCTCACCAAGTTAACTCAAAAGGGAGTAAAGTTCGACTGGAGTAACGGTGCGAGGAAAGTTTTCAGACACTTAAGGATAAGCTGACAACCGCTCCAGTACTAGCTATGCCAAATGGATCAGGAGGATTCATGGTCTACACTGACGCCTCGAGAAACGGTTTAGGGTGTGTACTGATGCAACACGGTAGGGTCATTGCCTATGGGTCTCGACAGCTCAAAACCCACGAGCGAAACTACCCAACCCACGATTTGGAGCTGGCAGCAGTAGTATTTGCCTTAAAGATTTGGAGGCATTATTTATATGGTCAGAAATTCGAGATTTTTACTGATCACAAGAGTCTGCAGTATGTCTTCTCGCAAAAAGAATTAAACATGAAGCAACGAAGATGGATGGAACTGTTAAAAGACTACGACTGTACTATTCAATACCACCCCGGTAAAGCTAATGTTGTAGCAGACGCCCTGAGCAGGAAAGAAACCCCCTGTATGGCCGGAATAATGATGGCAGAGTGGAAGCTAGTTGAAGCTTTCAGCTTAATGGCGGTAGGAGTAGTTTCTCGAGGAAACTCAGCCTACGCAGCTAGTCTCATGTTGCAACCGGAATCAATGGACCAGATACGACAAGCCTACTCGGAAGACCCTCGAATAAAGATGTGGGTGGACGAACATGGGCTAGTAAAGAAACCAGAATTTGAGGTAAGAGAAAATATCCTTCGTTTTCAAGGAAGAATATATGTACCCCGTGTGAGGGAATTGCGACAAGTAATTTTGGGAGAAGCCCATCGATCCATATACTCAATACACCCTGGCGCCACCAAGATGTACCAAGACTTGAAGGCTGTGTACTGGTGGCCGGGAATGAAGAAAAGTGTGGCAAGATACGTAAGTCAGTGCGACACGTGTAAGAGAATCAAGATCGAGCATCAGAAGCCGGGTGGAAGTTTGCAACCGTTAGAAATCCCGGAGTGGAAATGGGAGCACATCATAATGGATTTTGTGACTGGGTTACCAAGGAGTCCTAAAGGAAATGATGCCATCTGGGTGATAGTTGACAGACTAACTAAGTCTGCTCATTTCTTGGCTATGAAAGTAAGTCAACCAATCAGCAAATTAGCTCAACAGTATGTAAACGAAATTATCAGGTTACATGGAGTACCTGTAAGCATTGTGTCAGATCGTGACCCAAGATTCACTTCTAGGTTTTGGGGAAGTCTACAAGAGAATTTAGGTACTCAGCTAAGGCTAAATACGGCCTATCATCCCCAGACAGATGGACAATCAAAAAGAACCATTCAAACCCTAGAGGACATGCTGCGAACTTGTGCTATTGATTTTCCAGGTAGCTGGGAAGAGCATATGCCATTAGTAGAATTCGCTTACAATAACAGCTACCACAACAGCATTGGGATGGCGCCCTACGAAGCCCTGTATGGATGCAAATGTAGGTCCCCGATATGTTGGACAGAGGTAGGTGAACGTCAAATTTTGGGGCCCGAGATAGTTCAGAAAACGACAGAGAAGATAAGAATCATTCAAGAAAGGATTAAGGAAGCTCAGAATCGCCAGAAATCCTACGCAGATACAAGAAGAAGGAAATTGGAATTCCAAGTGGGCGACAAAGTATACCTAAAGATATCGCCACTAAAAAAGGTGACTAGAAGTAACAAGAAAAAAGGGCAAGTTAAGCCCCCGGTATATAGGACCATTCGATATAGTGGAAAGAATTGGACCAGTTGCTTATCGATTCGCTTTACCCTTGGCTCTGTCGAACCTCCACGACGTGTTTCATGTATCACAACTTCGAAAGCACGAGCCAAATCCCTCCCAGGTAATGCCAGCCTAGGCTGTTGAGATTCAAGAAAATCTTTCGTACGTGGAGAAACCGGTAAACATTTTGGATCGTAGAGATCAAATTCTAAGGAATAAGTCAATTCCCCTGGTGCAAATTTTGTGGAGAAACCTGGTAAGCGAAGAAATAACTTGGGAGCGAGAAGAAGATATGAGGCTCAATTATCCATACCTGTTCGAAGATCTCATAGTTAGTATGAATGAATAATCAAATTTCGAGGACGAAATTTTTGTAAGGAGAGGAGAATGTAATACCCTAAGTAATTATGAATAAAAATTAATACTATACTTAGTTATATTTTATTTAGATGATGCTTATATGATATATTAGCTTGATATGATGTATAATTAAAGTGTGCTTACTTGATAAGTATGTCAATATGTAAAATATAAATAAATATATAAATAAAAGTGTGTAAATGAAATAATATGATTTAAAACAAAAACTGTTTATGCAAAAATAAGTATATATGTATGTATATCGTGGGAATATATACAGTATATATATAATAAGTATATAAATGCATGTATGTTGTGGATATATATAATATATATATATATTTATACAAAAAAAAAAGGACCAAATTTCCTAAGATATAACACGTCCGAGAAGGCGGGCTGTTGCAAAACACCTTATCTAAGCCCCTGTCTACACTCGCTTCTAGAGATTTTTTCGGTTGGGAGAGCCTCGTATACATAACTACTGACAAGGATCTGACACCACTGAACTCGCCTTTAAACTTTTCATTTTTTAACATGGAATGATATAAGCAAATATGAGCCACAAGATCTAGCAAGTATAACTGAAAGAAAGTGAGCATGAGTATCATATATAGGTATTGAGAAACAAATAGAATCATGAATGACATTTAAAGCACTCACGCCACACCCTATTTCACCACTCTTTATGATAACATGATGAAAAATGCATTCATGTTTTTATGCAATTTTTAAAAAAAAATCATAATCATGGGACCGAAGTCCATATCATAATCATGTGACTGAAGTTTGTCTCTGAGCCGAAGCTTTATTTGCGGATATATCATGCGAAACTCATCTGCTGTGCGCATCATGAATTCTTTATACATTTTAAAACTATTTTCGTGTACATGCTCTATGCATCATCACACTATGCATATTATAATGATTTATAATATATAACTAACATAACGATTAACTGAGACAACATACATGAGAGAACAAAACTCATGCAAAGTAACATCAAACTCTTGCGTGTCCTTAATAAAACATTATTTTCAAAAGAAGATAGGGTAATACAAAACCCTATTTGAGATTTTGAAAAAGATTTAACATGACTTCAATGAAGCATATCGAACTACTCGGAACAAACTTTCTGAATAAAGTAAAAGAGAGGATAGAATTTGCAAGAAAAGAAAAAACTTACAAATTAAAAAGTTAAGAAACATGTAGTTGTCTTAAATCTTTTTCTTTAAACTGTTAAAAGTATTCGGAAGGTCAAAGTTATGGCTTCACTTTTCTTTAATAAAATTTAACATAATAAACTATAAGAATTATTTAAATCCAACATTATCTCAAATACTCATAATTTAATTTTTACAAATTTTAAACTTACTCGATACACGCTGCGAAGTTTTCTTCGATTTCTTTCCCAATTATCCGCTCTACTACCTTTACTTCTCCTTGCTTCTTATTTTCTCTTGCGGCCTTTCACATTTACAGCCCTTATTCCCTCAAAATCTCTTCCTATTTATTCTCTCAAACTCTCTCAATTGCAGTCTCACAATTCTAATTAATTAATTTATATAATCATCCCCTACACCAAGTTTTCTAAATTTGAGCCACGTATCTTTGATTTCTTCTCCCCCAAAGCACCCCAACAATGATCCCCACTTCCTTCCTTTACTTGGCTGCATAGCAAATTACAAAATTGAGGAAGAAATGGAGCTTGACGCGTGGCTGTTGGAGGCAGCCACTTGGCTGGTTAATTTGTGCCTTGCAGCTGCAGGAGCTGGAAAATTCCAGGCGTGTGCCTGCTCCTCCCGCCTTTCTTTCCTTCTCCTAACTTATAATATTATTTATTTACACATCCCACTTTTATGTATATGCACGCATATATATTTAAATGGTGGCACTTGCACGGAACTAGGCAGAAAATTAAAGAACGGATGCTAAGGAAAAAGAATCCAGGTAGCTGCTTATCTCGAGCGGTGGGCCCTACAAGTGAGGGCAAGAACCCAGGTGACTGCTTCTATAAACTTTTCTTTCACGCTTGTGCTATATTATATTATATAGATTATATTTATATATAATACAAATAAAAAAATTATCCCATTTAATATTTTTTATACTTTTATTTGACATTTTTTTAATTACTACTATACACTTAAATATTAAATTAATATTCATTAAAATACTTAAAATCTAAAGTTAATAAGTCAAAGTTATTCTATAAGTACAGTTTCGTCTCTGCATCCTCACAAGACTTTTATTTTATCCCGAAATTACTTTAGGGTTATTTCTTATATAAAACTTGAATCCTCTTAGGGTTCTGTTAACTTTTCAAAAATTCTTTACGATCATTCGATTTTTTTCAAGTTGTATCTTAGGTATACCGAAAATTGTCTCTGTTCTGATTGTTTTTATTGTCATAAATTTTGTCTCAAGTCGCTCGTCAATCACTTATTTTTTATTTTTTTAAATATCTAAGTTCCAAGACATTCCCTGCAGTTGATTTAGTTACCTATTAATTCAGTTTTTATATAAACTCTAGTTCTTTGAACAAGTCAAGAGTTATTTGTAAAATCTTATCATCTGGATTTTTATAGTCCAAAAATTCTTAAAAAAATTTCAAAATTAATTTCTTTTATCTTGGATATTATATTTTATTCTTCAATCAACTGATCTTGAATGAAAATTCAAACAAATATAATATTGTTGATACTGCAGTCCGCAACAAGTAAAGTGTTCTGATTTTGGATAAAAAATACATCACAATTAAACCATTAACCATACAAACAAATACAGATATTTAACGTAAAAAATTTAAATCAGATAATAAAATAATTAATAAAAATATAAATAATTATTTTAATTAAAATATTAAATTAATTTACTTAAATTGTATTTTATGCTCCTAAAAAAGAAATATACATATAATAAGGTAATAGTTGTAATTAATTAAAGCGATCACAAATCACCACAACAAAACAGGAGGAGTGAGGAATCTGATTATTTCACCAAAAGTGCCCCAAACTTTCTTGTTTTGTGCATTGATTCTTCTGTGACTTATTTGGTGGCGTACGTCTCCATTTAATCTTCAAAACAACTGATTAGACCAGTGAGAAGTCATGCATGGATGCAGTTGAATTAAGAGTATTGCTCTGCATCTCCACTAGAGATGGACAGCAGAGAGCGAATCCAGAAATTTAGGTTGAGGGCTAAAATTTTGAAAAGTTAATGTAATAAAATTTGTATGTAATTAAAAAGTTAGTATAATAAATTTTCATTAAATTTGTGCTCGACGAGATTTTGAAACAAAAAATTCAACTATAACAAAATCTACATCTATTATAAGAACAAATTCTCTTTTAATATGGAAACAATATGCCTTATTTTCTGAAAGTGAATATTCCAACCATCTAAATTGATTGAACTAATTTTTCTGAAAACTTTGATGTTGATTTTCAAAAGTGATATTTTTGTAATTCAAAAGTGATGGTTGATATGGCCTACCTAGTAGATATGCGCGTCTAATCTCATCCCGTGCATTAATGGGATATTCACAAATTTGTTTTCTTTTCCCTGGATCCCGTTCAATACAAGAAGACCATTGACATTCAGGATTTTTTAAGATGGAAAAACTTCAATTTCAGGAGATAAACTTGAAGGAATTGATGTAAATTCACTAGATTGATTTTGCACACTATAAGTTGAAGTACTTTTACTAGTATGATGATCTCTCTTTATGAAAAAAGATAACAACATTTTTCCTTTCTTCGCAGAAGGTTGTTGTTCCATTCTAAATTTTAAGATACACAAACAAAAAATAGCACAATTCAATAATCGAACAATTAAAATATTTAACTCAAGATTTGAGGCAAATGCAAGGCCAATACAACAATTGTAGTTCTAGAGTTCAAACAAGAGAAGACAAAAGTATGGTCGATTCAAATATTCAATCGCAGATTCACAATAACAAATTTCAGACTTCTAGCCACAACAATTCCTAAATTCCTAACTGAATGCAGTAGTCAAATAGGTAAGCAAACACAAAGTTAGTAGAAAATCACTTACTTAAAACTTGCTGAAAAAAGACAACGACTTCAACAACAAATCAAGCATAAATAAGTAAAAAAAATATGGCCAAAAAATAGAAAAACTGTCTAGATTTAGCTATCAGTCGAGAGAATCAAAGAACTGAAAGAAGAGAAATCGTACAAGTTATACAGATCTGGGCTCGAATGAAGTAAATCTGAAAGTTTAGAGGGGAGGGTAAAATGAAAACCTGAATCAGAGGCAGCGACCAAGGGTAAGGCTGACTGACCAAACTGCCAAGCGAGCGTGGGGGCGAAGGTGAGCGAGAGCGAGAGCGAGAGTAAGAGAAAAGGTAGTAAGGGCCGTAGGGCTAGCGAGAGCAAAAGAGGCAGAGAGCGAGGGTGAGTGAGAGCAAGAGAGCCCAAACCCTAGCAAGAGCAAGAGAGAGCTAGCGAAGGCGAGCGAGAGCAAGAAAGAGGCAGAGAGCGAGGGCAAACAAGAGTATGAGGGGCCAGGCCCTAGTGAGTGTAAGAGAGAGCCAGCGAGGGCAAGCGTGAGCAAGAGAGAGAGGTAGCGAGGGTGAGTGGGAGTGAGGTTGAGAGAGGAAAGAGAAGAGAATGGTTTGCAGGCAAGTGGGCTGGGCTGGGAAAAATTAGGGTGGGCTAGGTTGGATTTGGGTTGGGCTATTACTAAAAAACTAAAAATTTTATCTTATAAATTTAATTTTTGTTATGGGTTGTCTTGGGTTTCAGCTCCTGGGCTGAAGCTCAGGGCAACTCAGATTTAAATTCGCCCCTAAGTTACAGTGACATGGAGAATAATAAAGTAGATATGCTCCAACATAATACTAAAATATATATATTACAATAATAACATAACCTAGTTAAAATAAAATTTATCACTATTCCTTGTGATGTGGAATCAACATTAACTCGTCTTTTTTCTCGTGTGTAACCTTGAACATTTCCCATCCAGATGGTTCATGTCCTAATATTTTAGCCTATATTAAATAGACAATGTTAATCAACAAAAAAAAAAAAAAATTGTTAATGAGAAAGACATATAAATGACTTAAATTATACCTATTCAACTCTAACTCGGGCAAAACTTCTTGTGCTTGTAGTTTTAGTCATTGTTTTCTTTGACTGATTAGACTTATTACGAGCACAAGCAATTTACATATGTAAGACCAAATGCATTAATTAAAATTTAAATAATTAAAATGTCTTGTGCACAAAAAAAGTAAAGGATATAGTATACCTAAAACTCAATTGAGGTCAACCAAGTGACAAATTGTCTCCATCATAGTAGTCAGTTTTCAATCTATATTTGTGGTTTGCAAAAGCCCTTTCCATCTTTTTAAATATCCAATTTTTTCTTACTTCATTATTTTATTCAAATTCAAATTTCTCCTACAAAAGTTAAAGGAAAAAGTTATTTGAGATGTTATATGTCATCAAGAACGATTTAATACAATTTCTTAATAAGTATGATATAAAATAATTACTAATCTTATCAGCACATATAAGAATACATTTTATTCTTATTGTCTTGTGAAACATCTTCCCAACGTTTGCAAGAAATTGGTGCATCTTCATATACTTGAACAATCTCGAAAAGATGGCTTGCAAATACATTCGCATTTGATCCATTGGCTTGACCATACTTATTGAGAGCCAAGGATGTCAATTTCTTATTCTTTGTTTTCCCTCACCTCTTTTTCTTACATTAGATGATGATCCTATACAATAAATAGATAATAAATAAAACCTAATAATTATTTTATTCAAATGTAAAAGATTACATATGAGAGAATTAAATTATTAAAACAAAGAGTAATTATTTCTTACCAACACAACTTTGTCTCGTAGATGGATCAAAGCTAAGTGGTGCGACGGGACTTTATTCATTGGTTTTAGCCATTCTCTCCATTTCCTACAACATAGACTTATATATAGAAAGTGATGAGTAAAGAAAAAAGACATGCAAAAATACACTAAGAGATAGGAAAAGAGAGGAAAAGAAAAAGGTTTTAAAAAAAAGTGCTATAAGCTATGACAAAAACTGGTAAAAATGGAAAAAAATAAACAACAATTGATATAAGAACAAATCCAAGTGCTAAAAGAGATACAGAAGCAATAGAATATAAAAAATACTTAAAAGTGATTCACATGAGGCAACGATAAAGAGTAGTAAGAGAAACAAGAGGTAGAAGCAACCTATTTTAATTGCATTTTCAAAACTAAGCAAGCAACACATATACAATCAATCATTATCACTTGAAATTGATTTTTGTTTTCCTCTTTCATCGATTCCTTTTCTTTCCCTTGACAATCCTTCTCATCCTTTTCCTTCATTGTCTTGATGCACCTTTTTCATATGCAACCTCTAGTGGAATGTCACTTCTATGACATGAAAACTCACATTCATTTAGATCAACATTTCATACATTCTTGACAATTTGCATAATATTCTTTTCGAAAAAGCATACAATCATACGTAGATGAGACAATTTCACTCACTAGAAATGTAGATCCTATTATCTCAAGTAACATGTTAAATGAATTGTTACTGCACCCACTCAAGCATTTCAAATACAAGAAACGGAAGCTTTGACACATGGGTGCATCTTGGAAATAGAGGTTGTTCAGCATCATAAAATAATTCATAAAACTTTTTTTTCTCGAGTTTAACTCATTCTCCCTATCATCATCATTGTTGTCTTCATCTTCATCACTGATCTCTAAATAAACCAATACTTTCTTCTCATGGTAGTACCAATTAATGTATTTCTTAAGTATTCCATACATAACGAGATGAAACTGTACTTCAACTTGACCAAAAAAATATGTATAGTTGCATTGCACACAAGGACATCCAATTTTTCCATCTATACGTGAGTTTCCAAATGCAAATTCAAGGAAATTATTAACTCCGTTCAAGTATTGATCACAAAATCTATCATCCAATTGCATCCAATTTCTATCCATCACACTAAATTAAAAATAAACATTAATAAAAAAAATAGATTTCCTGTTAAAAAAACTAACAAAGAAAACTACAAAATGATGTAAGGTACAAGTTGATTTAAAATTTATAAAAGTTGTTAAACATCCATTAGACAATTATTCTAAATATAATGGACAAAGAAACACATAAACACAATATCTACCAATCACTAAATTGAAGTGATCACCCATCACCTGGAAAGAGTGATTATAAGCCTGTCACTCACAGGGTTATTATTATTATTGTTGCCTTGTGTGTGTGTATATATATATATATATATCAAGATGGAGATTTATTTATTTATTTGCTAAGAAAGATGGGAGTTTTATGATTTTATCAAAGCAGAACAAAAGAAGAGAAAGGAAATAACAGTAAAATCTACAAGGCAACAACAAACACGAGGGCAAGCCAAAAAAAATCAAAAAAACCTAATACAAAATTAGTGACCTTAATCACAAAATTGGATATAAAAAAAATACAAAATCAGTAGTGCTAGAGAGAGAGACCTGATTAGCGATGGAGCTGGAGGCGATAGTGTTGAGGCGACGAGGAGGCTGTGATGGTTCTGGAGGCAGTGGCAACGTTGAGGCGATGGGGTAGAGTCAGTGAAGGTGGGAGTATGAGAGAGAGAGAGAGAGAGAGAGAGAGAGAGAGAGAGAGAGACGCAAAGGGGGGATATATATATATGGGCTGGGCAAGGATTAATAAAATTATTTTAAAAATAATTTTATTATAATTTTTTATTTTTGAAATACTAAAAATTATTTTTGTGAGAAGTTAAAATTTTTAAATGAATGTAAAGGTAATTTTATGTTATAACAAAATAACTAATATAATATAAAATAAAAAAATAACTATTCAAAAATTTGTCACATTCATATAAAAAGTACTTATTTATATTTTATATAACAAAAAAATAATTATTAGAGCCTAAAAATCATTTAATATATTTTATTTACAAAATAAAATTATTTAGCAAGCAATGAAAAAATTATTTCAATTTCATGTTAATATTCATAATATTATGAAAATAATGTAATTTTAAATATTCATATTAACATTCATGAAATAAATAATAAAATTTTTAAATATATAATTTTTAAATTATTTCTAATTATAAAATTAGGAATAAAAAAATTGTAATTAAATAATACTTCATTGATGGTATATGGAGTGTGTCTCTTCAAGAGACATGAAACAAGTGCATGCAATGAAATGTCAATAAATAGTATATGATTCATGAAATATCTCTGTATTAATTATCAGTAATCTCTTATTACCATCGAGCGAAATGAATAATTAGAACATGCCAAAAACAACGAGTTGAGATGGTTAATTAGACCTATACTCCGAAATGCTCTCAGGATTGGAGCCTATGAATCCTCCCATAGCATTTTTTTTAAATTTTATTTATTATTATTTTTTTGTTTCAATTCTCAATTTTTATTTTGTATTTGTTGTTATAAGTTACACTTTTTTTTACTTTGTATTTGTTGCGAATTATTAATTGTATGGTTCTCACTTCTATTTTTGAGAGAAGAATATTATTATGAATGAAAATATTATTTATTATTTATTAATTATATTGTAGGTGACATTTTATATTAATACATTGTTGTACTTTTTGTATTAATATATAAATAGTTATTATTTTCTTTCTCCTTTAGCAAGTGTTATTTTGTACTTGTTTATATTATAAGTGGAATTAATAAATTACAAAATATAAATTAATAAAATAATATATAAAATGAATAATAAATTCATGACATTTTATAATTAACAAAATTTAAACTTTAAAATTGAAAATTAGCAACGAAATAGAAATTCCATTGCTATACTCATTCCACATCAGGGATATATGGGTTTCCAAATTGGATCTGAGAGCTAACAACAATAAGATGTGAGCAACTAGTTGTTCGACCTATATATAGGCATTTGTATGTATATGGTTTTATATAGTTATATATATAACACTAAATAGTCAATGATCATGTATTCCTTGTCTTGGGATGTGAGTGTTAAATTTTTTTAAGATTGCCTTCTCTTATTCTCACTTGGTTTGATCATATTTCAATTATATTGTTTATAGATTCATTGGGTAGGGATTTATGATCTTGTCAACAAAAGTTTTTAGCAAATTTTATCTATGATATGCAGATGGCTTAATTTTTCTTTTTGGTTAGAAAAACAAAAATCCTAAGCCCTTATGGGCCATATATATATATATATATATGTATAAAGAGATGTTATTTGAATATGGAGTTTTGACACTTGGATAATTCTGTGCGAATTGTTTACCATGTGTTGACACATTAAAATTAATATGTAGCCTATTCACTTTAACCGTAAGTAAACCGCACGAGTTAATTATACAGAACATTAAAATTTTGTGTACAAACAGCATTTATGATATATTAATTATATAGAGTCAGCTGGTCAAACAGATTTATATAGAGTCAGTTGAATTAATCCCAACGTAAAAGCGCGTGTTCGTTGAATCATTCCTTTAATTAACATGCAGAACGGTCGGCGCCCTCTCTAAAACGTCTTAATTCCGCGGATACGACGTACGACTGATCACGACTCAATCACTCACGTTTTCACCGTCGAAACTCAACTAAGAGTTCCCGTCATGCATGCAGTTAATTCAGCCAATAAACCTAACAAATGTTTGCTCTACTTTTTCTTAGTTCCAACTTCCAAGTTGTGGCAAAATGGCGGCTCTTGATATTTAGCTTTAGGGTAAATTTAATATTTATAAGACCTTTTTTTTTTTAATTTTGACGTCAGTTTTTTTATTTATAATTGATGTAAATTTGATTATTTGTAATATGGGGCTTTTATTGATTGTATTGTTGATTCATGTATATCTCATTGATTTGAAATGATTTAAAATATTAAATTATTTTTCTTTTTTATGCTCCTAAAAAAGAAAAATATATAATACGGTAACAATTGTAATTAATTAAAGGACATCAAAACAAGAGGAATGAGGAATCTGATTATATCACCAAAAATGCCCCCCAAACTTGCTCGTTTTGTGCATTGATTGTAAGGGCCCACTTCCGAATAGTCTCGCTAATATAGGATATTCGAAAGAAGGTCATCATAGTGATGATATAGAACAAGACCATATTAAAACAAACCACTCACTTCATTACTAGCAGTAGAATATAATTAGAGTTCCAATACATTTCCAATACTTCATAAGTTTAGGCGTGAATGCCATACATATAATTAAAAGTCTCTAGAGAGTTAACCAAATAAAAAAAAAAAAAAATCATCTCATTACAAGCCTCAACAAAATACCACTAAGGATCTGCAAACTAGGACGCGTCTCCGTACACCACTATTTCTGGGCCTTATAGTCCCACTGGACTCGTCTCCAATAACAGTATTTCATTTACCAGGAATAGAAAAGAAGATCAAGTGAACCACAAGACTCAGCAAGTTCGAGAACAATGAACGATAAATAAGATCCAAGAATATGCTGACACCAAAAAGAGTAATCAATGACTCAACAGTTATATAAGACCCATAATTTATTACTTGATCCATTTCAAGTTAAATGCCACACACTACAAAAAAATTAATTTTTAACGGCGATTTTTTTGCGGCAGTTTCTAAAATCGCCGCAAAAAATGAAATTTTGCGGCGGTTTACAAACCGCCGCAAAATACTATTTTAGTAACGATTTTTTTAACATTTTGCGACGGTTTTTTGAAAACCGCCGCTAAATTTAAAAAATAAAATTAAATTTAGTAGCGGCTTTTGAGAAACCAGCGCTAAATTAAAAAATAATTAAATAATTTGAAATTAAAATTAAATTAACATTTGCGGCGGTTTTGAAAACCGCTGCAAAATTCATCAAAAAATTTAATTTAGCACCGCCGCTAAATTAAAAAATAATTAAATAATTTAAAATTAAAATTAAATTAACATTTGCAGCGGTTTTCAAAATCGCTGCAAAATTCATCAAAAAATTTAATTTAGCGCTAAAATAAAAAAATAATTAAATAATTTAAAATTAAAATTAAATTAACATTTGTGGTGATTTTGAAAACTGCCGCAAAATTCATTAAAAAATTTAATTTAGCGGTGATTTTTAAAAATCGGCCGCTAAATTCAAAATTAATTAAATAATTTATAATTAAAATTAAATTGAATTAAATTAACAAAAAGAAATATAAAATCTTAAAAGAAATTTAAAATTTAATTTCAATTAATTACAAAAATTTTATATATATAAAAGTAGGATAGTCTTGAAAAAAGAAATTTCGCCCCAAAACTTGCATTAATGATTTGTAATTAATACTTATTGTATTAATAATTTATATTTTGTAATTTGCATTAATAATTTAAAATTTTCAATTGCTTTGAAATAATAAGTAGTAATAAAATTTTTCCCCAAAACTTACATTAATGATTTGCATTTAGTACTTATTGCATTAATAATTTACATTTTGTAATTTGCATATTTATATATATAAAAAGTAGGATAGTCTTGAAAAAAGAAAATTTCCCCCAAAATTTGCATTAATGATTTGTAATTAATACTTATTGTATTAATAATTTATATTTTGTAATTTGCATTAATAATTTAAAATTTTCAATTACTTTGAAATAATAAGTAGTAATAAAATTTTCCCCCAAAACTTGCATTAATGATTTGCATTTAATACTTATTGCATTAATAATTTATATTTTGTAATTTGCATCTTTATATATATAAAAGTAGGATAATCTTGAAAAAAGAAATTTCCCTCCAAAACTTGCATTAATGATTTACAATTAAGACTGATGCATCATAATGAGATCATGCTACTTATGCACATCATATTAGGTTCTCAATAGTACTCTCATGCTCACAATATATATATATATATACGTACTTTAATTTTGACAGAACTGCACATGCACTGAGATTGTGTGTAGTTCATTGTAATAAATTAATTAATGCAAGAGATGACAGAAGTAATAAATTAATTAAATATAATGCAATAGACAATGAATGAAATATTATAAATTAAGTGCGCATGTCAAATGTCTCTTTTTAATTTAATTTTCTCTTTTACTTTTAATATATAAATTATATAATATCTTATATATATATTTTTATAATATATTATAATATATACTATACATGCGTGTGTCGTCAAGTTGTTGTTTTCCTTCTTTTCTCCAGTGGCCCTACCCCATTATAAGTATATATAATATTATAAATATCATATTATAATATAATATTATATATACTTATGTGTACATGCACGGCCCATTTTCCCATTTCAATTTCTGTTTAATAATATAATATGTATTACATAGTTTCTATATATACACTACACATTTATATATATATATATATGTGCCGCGCATAATTGTGGCTTCCCTCTTCCTTTATTTTTTTTATTATATATGTATATATATTTTTTCTCTCTAAGATAACATACTATACACATCAAATATTATAATAATATTTATCAACATTAAACATCTAACTGGTCATGAAGAACACTAGTGTCTCAATGGTATTAATAAATTGAATAATTAGACTTATATTTATTATGTATTTATATATACCATTTGAACTGAATATCATGAAATAAGGCATTGTTACCTCTTGAACTTGCCTGCTCAGGTGGTCGTCTACTTGGTAACTTGGAGCAGGCAAAACCTTTGTGTGCCTCCATAGTCAAATGATACGTCGGCATACTTAGTAACTTGGAGCAAGCAGAATCACTGTGTCTCCATAGTAAAACGGTAACTCCTGAGTTGGTCTATGAATTGACGGTTGTGGCCTTGAGTGTCTGTTCCAATATATGTGATGGTGTTGTTTGTTCAGCAACGCTCCATGGTAACGGTTACTTGTTCATCACTCTGGTCCTAGTTTGTCATTATGTACACATTGTTAGTTTGATGGCGCTGTCCGTTGCTACCTTCAAGTGCTTGATCCTGGTTTTCGTTGTAATGACCCATTAGTGGGTCTAGGCGTTTATTGGTATTTTGATGTAGGCATTAAAATTGTGCTTTATTATTTAGAGGTTGGAAATATTATTGTGTGGGGAAAAGTCTAATTGAATTGGGCTATTAATTTTAGCCTAAGCCCATGTGTGGGATGGTATATTTATGTAGTGGGTTGGGCCAATAGTGTAAAATTAAATATAAATGCAAGTTAAAAGAAGAGCCCAATGGGCCTTAATTTAGATGGGGCCTAATTGAGAAAGATTATTTAGTTGGGCTTGAGCCCATGTACAAGCATAATGGGTTTAAATTTAATAAATAGAAAAGGAAAGAAATGGACAAAAGGTCTAAAATAGGCATGAGATATTTGTGTGTTGTCTGTGCGAGTGAAGGGCAAATGTGGAAAGAGAAGAGAAAATTGGCTGATGAGAGTAGGTGGGGATGGACGTGCATGCCATTCCCCTTCCATTTCTTGTCTTTTCCATTCTTCTTGCTTCTTTTTCAATCTTTTCTCTTCTTCCTCTTCTCTTCTTACCCTACATTCTTCTTCATCTCTTCTTCTTCCTCTTCATTTCTTTCTTATATTTTCTTCATTTTTCTGCTCTTGGTTGGAGCTTCAAGTGGAGATTTGCAGATTTTGGGGATTTTCTCCATCTCTTTGAAGTTGCACCATTGAAGACATGTTCTCTTCTCTTCTCCATTTTTGCGTGTGCAAGTTTTTCTTGATTATTTCTCCTATTTAAAGTTTTTCTCCATCTCTTTGAAGTTGCACCATTTAAGGCAAGTTCTCTTCTCTTCTCCATTTTTGTGTGTGCAAGTTTTTCTTGATTATTTCTCTTCTCTTTGAAGTTTTTCTCCATCTCTTTGAAGTTGCACCATTTAAGGCAAGTTCTCTTCTCTTCTCTATTTTTTTGTGTGCAAGTATTTCTTGATTATTTCTCTTCATTTTGAGCACATTTGCTTTCCTCCATTGCTATAATATCTTATCTTTTGATAAAGTGGGTCTTTCTTCTTGGTTATAAATATTTTGTAAAAATTCTTGAATATTAATGGTCTTGTTGAGGTTTCATTTGTGGCTTGATTCACTCCAAAAAACCCTTCAAGGAATGACATTTTTATTGCATTACAAGAAATTTGAGATTTAGTGATGAAAATTTCCTTCATTATTTTGCGACGGAACAATGACCAAATTGCGACGAATTGTAGGAAATTTTTTTCATAAGGATTAGCAACGACATTTAGCGAAAGAAATAATTCCATCGCTAAAAAAAAAAAAGAATTTAAAAAAATTAATTTTTTAGCGACAGAAAAAATAATCCATCTCTAAAATTAGCGACGGAACGTTATTTTCGTCGCTAAATTTTAATAATAAAAATTAAATTTTTATATAGCGACAAAATTTATTTTTTGTCGCTAAATTTAGAGAAGAAATTTATATTCTGTCGCAAATATTAGTAACAGAAAATAAATTCAGTAGCTAAATTAAAAAAAATTAATTTTCATATTATTTTAAATAACAAAAATATAAAAATAAAAAAAATTAATTTTAACAACTGATTTAATATTCTGTCACTAATTTTACCGACTGAAAATTATTTTCGTCGCTAAACAATAAAATTTTAATTTTAATTTTTTTATTATTAAAAGTTAGTGATGGAAAGTTGTTTCCGTTGTTAAATTTTAATAATAAATAAATTCAATTTAATATTAGTTTAAATAATAAAAAAATAAAAAATTAAAGTTAGCGACAAATTTCGAATCTATCGCTGAGTTAGCGACGAAATATTCAATCTGTCGCTAACTTTAATTTTTTTTTATTTTTATTCAATTAATTTATAAATATTTAAATTTGAGATGAATATTTAAGTATATAAATATTTAAATTTTATAAAAAATTTAATATACATTTAAACTTGAGATGAATATAAAAAAATTAATTTATAAAGTTTATAAATATATTAAGTTTAAAAATCATAATATTGTTAAATTTTAAATATATCAATTAATATATTTCATGTGTGTAAAATAAAAAATATATTAAATGTATATTAATTAACTATTTATAATATTTATTAAATGTGTACAAAATGTAAACAAACACTACATTTGAAAAATAAATAAAAAGTTTAAAAATCATAATATTGTTATTGTTAAATTTTTTATTATTTTAAATTTTAAAAATCATAAAAATGAAACAATATCGAGGGATTATATTATATAGAAAGGAGTTTGGAATCTATCTTGTCAATCTCTTTATCTCTATAAATAGGAGAATTTTTTGCTAAGCTAAAAAGTTTAAAAATCATAATATATGGATGACATTGTGTCTTATACTTGATAATAATATCATATTTCACTATTTAATGTATAGACATTGTCACACAATTAAGTCATTCATAATAAACAACTAGAGAAGTGACATGTGTTATTCTTGTTAAAAAATGAAAAAATATATAAAAACTATTTATTTAGTATATTTAGGTAACGTTTGTTAAAATGAGTAAGATAAGATAGTATCAAGATAAGTCCGGAATGATTTTCGAACCAAGATATGGAATAGTCAGATGGGTTTTGCCATTAACTACAATACTTTCCCAATCAACAATGAAATCCATTAGCATTGTTCTAGTTTGCAATTGGGAATCTTTAGTGCGGTGGAAGCTTTGAATTTTTATTTTTAATTTTTTTTTTGTGAAACTCGAGATTTACCCTAGTAATATGTAGAGGTTCTATAGGTTTCGTTTAATATAATTTTTATCTATAAAAAAATTAATTATTTGAGACAACAAACTATTAATAAATAATTCAATATATCAAACTAATTTATTATAATTATTAGATTTATAATATAATTATACTTTTAAATAAATATTAATTTGAAATACAATAATTTAAATTATTTTATTATCACATTTTAGATGATTACAATAAGATTTTATTTATATTATTTAATAAAGATCATAATTTAAATTACTTTATCAGTTATCATAATCTTAAATTATATTATTTTTACAATTAAATAATTATTAAGTATTTAAAAAACTATATAAATTAAAGAGGCTGGAAGCCTCTTTCTTGGCCAAATCCTCGCGAACCAAAAATCCCAAATCCCCCCAAACTCCCCATACCCCCAAGTCCCCAAACCTCCCCCCAAATCCTTTTCTCTGGCTTGCTCGCTGCCTCGCCTTCGCCCTCACTCGCTGCCTCGCCTTCGCCCGCTGCCTTGCCCTCGCTCGCCGCCTCTCCTTTGCTCTTGTCTCTCACTCGCTGCCTCACCCTCGCTCTCGCTCGTGGCTCGCCCTCGCTCTTACCTCTTCTCGCTGCCTTGCCTTCGCCTTCCACTCTCTGGCGGCTCATCCTCGCTCGCTGCCTTACCTTCGGTTTCTCGTTCGCTCGTTCTGTCGCTCTAGCTAGCGACATGCCCTCGCTCGCTGCGTTGCCCTCATCTTTCTCTTGCTTTCTCTGTCGCTCTCGCTCGCAGTTTGCCCTCGCTCGCTGCCTCGCCCTTGTCCTCGCCAAAGTTTAGGTTTTTCTTGGTTAAATTGTTTCTGTCTTGTGTGTACCTTTGTTTTGGTTAAATTGGGAAGTTGTTAATAAATGTTTTTAGTTGGAATGTCCATGGAATCTCATGTGTGATGCATTACTACCATTATCTTTGCGCCTCTTATTATTATTTTGGCAGGGTGGCTAAGTTTCGCAAGTATGTGACGGGATATCCCATTGAGCGCTCGACGCTGATGAGGTGGCCATAAACATGGTATGTGATGATCTCGCCACCGTGGGTGGCTGATGAATTTTGATATATATATATATATATACATATAGTCACATGGATGTGGAGGCTTAGACGGCCAGTGTGGCTCATGTATTTCTATCATTATATAAATAAAGCATGAGCATGGATTGGTGTCTTAAATGCATGATGGTTATGGTCACGTATATATCTATGGTGTTAGGGTACTTTACTTTGCTTTTTTTATGTCTCCATACTTGTTTACATTATTGCACATATACTTGCTGAGCCTCGTGATTCACCTTGTTTTTCTTATCATTCCAGGTAAGGGAAAGTCTATTGAAAGGGGCGAGTCTAGCGGGGTGAGAACTCTTGTTTAGTTGTGTACAGAGACGTCCCAACCATAAGGTCTCTGGGGGTGTTTCAGTGAAGGTCTTAAGGAAAAAATATTTGTATTTTGTGAATTCCAATAGTGACTTTGTAATTATATTTTGTATGACTGTGGGTCCATAGAGCATATAAGTCAAATTGTAATATGAAGTTGTTGTATTTTTGACTCATGTCGTTCAGGCAACAATTAAAAGAAGTTTTTATTCAAAGCTAATTAAGTAATTGTTCTATATATATATCCATTTTTGTGATGACCTTCTTTCGGATGTCCTATGCTAGCAGGATTATTCGGGAGAGGGCTGCTACATTCATAGTGCCTTATTGATCCTGAAGACGTGTTTAGTGCGCCTTGGTCTTGAAGTTGACTTTGATCTAGATCTGTTTATTATCTTTCATTTCATGTAACTATTTTGTTTTCTGTTATGCTGTTTAGATCCAATCTTGTGTGGATCTTGAGTGTGTGTTTTACTTTGGTGATTTTGTATATTGGGATATGCCCTATTTTGTGTTTTGTACTTGCATTTTTTCTCTATCTATATATATCTCTTTTACTTAAAAAATAAAGATCAAATAATTTTTATCAATCTTTGTTTCTCGATTAGGAGTTCGATTAAACCATTCACACTTGAATAAAACTAATTTCTTTATATGCCATCCAATATATTCCAATTCTACAACATCATTTAATATTCCGTAGAAATTCAAGTTGCACATTAGAATTGTTAAGAATAATGTTTGCATAGTAGTGTACATACTGCATTAGAATAATTAATGTTACTCCTTTTTGGATATATATATATATATATAACTAATGGATGAATATCTTAAAAAAATTACATAAATAATTTACTCGAGAAATGGTTGAATCTCAAGACAATTTAGAAGAACATGTAGTTTTGCAGCTTCCACCTCCTTATTATGTAATAGGCGTTTGATGCATTCTCCATGTGGACGTCTTGGATGATTAAAAATTCAAATGGTTGGATTAGAAGAACTTCCTTCACCTCCATCATCATTACAATGTATTTTTGTTCTCCTGCATGGAATGTCGGATGAATAATAATATAACGCAAAGGTAGATGTCTCATTGACTAAATAGATTTCACAAATGGAACCTTCCACTCTAATCTTGTTCTTGACTTTATTTTTTAGAGTATGCAATAACCTATCTAATAAAATTAAATTTCACTAACACTTCAGAAACCAAATGTTAGGTTAAATGATATAATTGAAATGATAGATACAACCAATACAAAATATTTCGAATGGATACATCTATTGATATTGAACTAGCCCACCGAACTCTCTATTTTAATAAAAGAAATAGGCAATTTTAATATTTACTTTTTAAACATATGTACATGTAATAAAAATGTATTTTGAAAATAAATACAGAATATGAATTAAATTTTCTTTTTTATTGTAGCTAGATCACATCTATATGCTGAATTTTCATAGGGCAACGTTTTTAGGGTGTGGCCCGACCCCAACCTGTCCAACCTAGAACCCAACAACTAAAGAAAAGGAGTGATGGAGGGTTCTTTCTTTGAGCTATATATAGGCATTTGTATGTATATAGTTTTAGTTACATATATAACACTAAATAGTCCTAGCCCTTGCGACTAAAGTTATAGCTTAGTCAGTGAACGTGTATTATTTGTCTTGGCATGTGAGTTTAAATTTTTTTAAGAGTGTCTTCTCTTGTTCTCACTTGATTTGATTGTATCTCAATAATGTAGTTTATAGATTTACTGGGTAGGGATTTATGATCTTGTCAACAAAAGTTTTTAGCAAATTTATCTATGAGATGTGGATGGCTTAATTTTCCTTTTTGGTTAGAAAAAAAAAAAAATCCCAAGCCCTTATGGCCATATATATATATATATATACATACATACATATACATACTTATGTATAGAGAAATGTTATTTGGATATGAAATTTCACATTTGGGTAACCCTCTGCGGATAACTTGAATTAAGTTTGCATGTACACATTAATTTGTTCCAACAACTTGAATTATTTGGTATACACAACTCGATTGCTTGCGACTCAAAGACAGGAATGCATGCATGCACGTTTTGTTCTTCAATCAACTGATCTTGATCAGAATGAAAATGCAAATAAATATAATATTGTTGATACTGCAGTCGACAAGAAGTAAAGTGTTATGATTTTGGACCAAAAAAAAAAAAACCACAATCAAACCATTAACCACACAAACAAACACAGAAATTTAAGGTAAAAAACTCAAATCAGACAATAAAATAATTAATAAAAATATAAATAATTATTTTAATTAAAATATTAAATTAATTTACTTAATTAAATTGTATTTTATGCTCCTAAAAAAGAAATATATATATATATATATAATAAGGTAATAGTTATAATTAATTAAAGCGACGACAAATCACCACAACAAAACAAGAGGAATGAGGAATCTGCTTATCTCACCAAAAGCGCCACAAACTTGCTTTTTTTGTGCATTGATTCTTCTGTGATTTGTTTGGTGGCGTACATCTCCATTTGATCTTCAAAGCAACTAATTGGACTAGTGAGAAGTCATGCATGGATGCAGTTGAATTAATCCCAAAGTAAAAGCGTGTTCGTTGAATCATTCCTTTAATTAAACAAGCAGAACGGCCGGCGCCCTCTGACGTCTCAAAAATGCCAACTTGTTCAATTCCTCCATCTTTTAATTACCCCTGTATCTGATGAATTGGAACTAGAGTTTTCCAGGCAAAGCGGCAAGATGCATGTACACCATTTTATTCCAATAGGACAGTCATGTTCAGTCAAGTTTGGGAACGATTCAACATCACAGGTTTCACTTCGTTCGTCCCAGAACTTTTAGTTCGATTCAGATTAAAACTTATTAATTATCCATTCTAATAACATTCCATGGATACTGTTTTCTGAATGCTTGGAAGATACAGTCTAATTATTTTCTTTTAAAGAGACATCTCTTACCCCAATAAAGAAGTTAATGGGTCAGTTTATGTATTGTTTTGGAGTTAATAAAAGTGTTTATTAAATTGGTCATGTTAATTTGAATTTAAATTATAATTATAATTATAATTATAATTTTTTTAGTAATGTATTTAAAGTCACCGATCGATTACACCAAAATTCAAGCTGAAGTTGGAATCTCTAACGAAGTACGTAGCAGGCATGTTAAAACTTACTTCATCGCTGACTAGGATTGAGTTTCTAGAGTTAATAAAAGTGTCCTTTTTATTTAGAATCTACTTTTGCACAGAGAGAGAGAGATTAAACCCAACTACAATTTTCGCGAAAGTAGACAAACCACACTATCAATTCTACAAAAATAATACAAAGCAAGAAGCAGGAGGCCAAGAAAAGAATGCAACAAACAAAAGGCCAATTAGAAATCATCTCGCAGTACTTAATTATTATTATTCTTCACTTAATTCTGATCTTCATCAGTGTCAAAACACATACAATTAACAAAAATAATGTCAATGCAATGCACGCAAAAACAAGTAATAAAAGAATGGAGAAAATATTACAATAACCAGCTGGCTTGCACCAACCTTACAATTCCTTTGTCCCTTTCAGGCTTATTAATTAATTTAGTCGTGTATATCTATATGTAAAAATGATAAAAATGGGGTTGAATCGTTGGTTTGATGAGTTCATTTTTTATTATTATTTGGTTAAGACATAATAAACTCTGTTTTTCAGGGTCATTCTAAACCACAAAGAATTTCATTTCAAGCGGCTAAAATCGTAAGAAGTCTTGGTATAATTTATCTGAATAATACGTTAGAAAAAGTAAAAGAGAAAAATAATTAAATTATATTGGAAGGGCCTTTGAAGTTTGAACGGCTACACGTACAGATTCAATTCCGCAGATACGACGTATAACTCACGACTCGATCACTCAAGTTTTCACAGTCAAAACTCAACAAGAGTTCCCATCATACATGCAATTCAGCCAATAAACCTAACAACTGTTTGCTTTACTTTTTCTTAGTTCCAACTTCCAAGTTGTGGCAAAATGGCAGCTCTATCTATTTAGCTTTAGGGTAAATTTCAATATTTAAAAGATTTTTTTTTTAATTTTGATGTCAGTTTTTTTATTTATAATTGATGTACATTGATTATTTGTAATATGGGGCTTTTATTGATTGTATTGTTGATTCATGTATATCTGATCGATTTGAAATGTATTTTGTACCTATACAAAAAGTTGTGGGAAAATGGTAACCATATATATATATATATTTTATATTAATACCTTGTCCCATAAAAATTATTATCCACCTTAATTTAGAGGTGCTAACTTAACATCGACATAGCTAACAGCTAATTTTATCTTAAAAGGTTTTTGTAAAGAAAAGTAATTCATTACTTATAAGTCACAATATACATATATATACATATAATTAACTCGTATTGATTTGAGATTGTAATATAATTTATTAATGTTTATATATTCAAGTTATCAAACTAATTAATTTATAATTATAAAGATGTTATTACTACTATTATAGAGCTTAGAAAAATTATTCTACTAGATTTAGGAAAACATTTTCTTATTTAGGTAGTATTTGTTAACTAAGATATGAGCTGAAAAAAGTGGAATATGAAAACCATTCAAGACAAAAGTGATTTTTATTTAGTTTGTTAAATTTATTTGACAAAAGGAGAAATCACCCATATGATCCTCTTATAAAACTCTCACCCATCTCTTTTCTTTCTCCTGTTTATCTTCTTTTCTTTCCTTTTCATGTTGTGTCTTATTCATCTCCTTTTCATCTTTTTTCAGTTCACTTTCTTGTTCATCTTCTTTTCTTTCATATTCTTTCTTGTTAATCATTTTTCCTGTTCTTCTTCCTAGTTTCTTCGTTGTCCGCGGCCACCATTGCATGTACCACAACTTTCTTTTCCTTCGGTTGTCGCCTCCATTGTGGCTTACTTCGCCTGCTGTTGTCACCTTCGCCGGCACCTGCTTCGCTTCTATCGAGCTAAGCTGCTGTTGTAACTCATTTGTTATAATAGATGAATAATATCTATTAATTTAAGTAAATATTAAATATTAGAATTAAGTATTATCTGTTGATTTTTTTTTGTGTAAATAAGAATTTTTTAATGTCAATATATTAGTAGTAAGTATTGATTTTTTTTTTGGTAATTTGTTTTGGGGAATAAGGATATTTTGGTAAAAAGTCCTTATCTCAGTGCTTATTATATGTATTTTAACAAATGTATAAAAAGAAAAAGTACAATTTCCAGTACATTCCAAAAAATTTAACAAATAGTATGATAGAAATTTTGGAATGTTTTCTAAATTTATCTTAATCATTTGATATCTTTATTTAGAAAGTATTCTAACCTTATCTTAACATAATTTTATCTTATTCATTTTAACAAATGCTATTTTAATATAGCTAAAAAAGAAACATTTTCTGGCTTAATGGCCCAAAAAATTAAGTAAATATTTTCTTTTTATTTACTTTAAAAGTAAATTGGATTCAAATCTCTTATAATTAATTTGGATTATTTGTGTGGATATTTCTTATAATTTAAAGTATTCTGAAATTTTTTGTAATTTACTTTTTATTTTTGGACACTCATTTCATTTACTTTTTAAAAACAACTTATCACTAGAAAATATAATGGAATTTTCAGGCAATATTAAGAATTTCATCTACTATAAAAAGTGTTGGCGACATTTTCTGTAAGGGCCCACTCTCGAATATTCCCGCTAGCATAGGAGATATTCGAAAGGAGGTCATCACAGAGATGATATAGAACAAACCATAAATAAAACAACAACTCAATTCATTACTAGCAGCGAAAACTAAATTAAGGTTCGGTTACACTTCCAATATCTCCTAAGTTTGGGGCTCGAAGGCCATACAAAATAATTAAGAGACTCTAATGTTAACTAACAAAATAAAAATCATTTCATCAAGCCTCACCAAAATGCTAAATAGGATCTTCAAGTTAGGACGCGTCTCCGTACACCCCTATCCCTGGGCCTTAGTCCCACTCGACTCGCCCCCGAAAACGGCATTTCCTTTACCTGGAATGGCAAGGAAGATCAAGTGAGCCACAAGGCTCAGCAAGTTCGAGAAGCAATGAATAGCAAATAGGAATCAAGAATATGGTGACACCAAAAAGAGTAATCAAGAACTCCATAGTTTTATATAAGGTTCGCAATTTATGACTTTATAAATTTCAATCTAAATGCATCATGTCACCATATATTGCTATGCAAATGTGCATGTGAAATTAAGTATCAGAATCAAATCTCGTAGGCTCGCAAGCTATCAAACAACATATGCCAAAGTGCGTCAAGAGGATAAAAACTCACATTTAATATGGAGCCAACCTGCCGAGCTATGGCCACCTCGTCCCGTGCCAGGTGCTCTAGGGTACCCTTCCCTCCGCGCAAAATAATAGGTGCGCAAAATTTAATAACAATGGTATATATTATATTTTGACATGCCATTTATGAAATCACGCAAGGTTACCGACCTTGATGCCATGCTCTCAAATGCATAAAAAGTATCCACATGGTTTAATATCACGTATTGATGACAAATATACCTCCATAAAAAGTTTCAATTTATGATTTGAGTTCCCATGCAACTAAAAGAGCCACATCAAGTACATTAGCTCTATTAATCTTTACACACAGTGGCATTTAATTTATTGGTCGTATTCCAATAATTATTAAAAATGCAAGGAAAATATTGGTATGAATTCTCATAAATTTGGACACATTCAAAAATCATTTAATAGCTAATTAAACAATGCTCATGGCAATATACAATGGGTGCGTGGGTGTTAAATGTGTATACATAAATACATATATATATATATTATTTGGGTGCTCTTGAACTTATAGAAAATAGCAACACACATATACATATATATATATATATATATTTTAAGTGCCTTACGCTAGATTTTTTTTTTTTTAAACTCACAGAGAATGGCAAACCTACATATACGTATATATATATTATTTAAGAGCTCTTAAACTTACTTTTAACTTACAGAGAATATTAAGCATATATAACATATATATATGTGTGTATTATTAAGTGCCTTACGCTGGTTTTTTTAAACTTACAGAGAATAGCAAACCTACATATACATATACATATATATATATATATATTATTTAAGTGCTCTTAAACTTATTTTTAACTTACGGAGACTATTAAACATATATAACATATATATATATGTGTATCATTCAGTGCCTTACGCATACAGTGAGTGCAGGGGAGGGATTTAAATAAAACAGAGAGGGAGAGAGAGAGAGGCTGCACTGCGCACATATGAACATGTGTATGAGCACATAAAGGATGGGTTGGCTGGAACGGAAACAGGGCAATCTAAGATAGCTAATCGGTTATGTATATGTGTATAAATGTATATGTGGGTCGATCAGCTAGGATAACAGTGGAGCTGACTGGTATGTATATGTATACAAATATATATGTGGGTCACTCGGCTGGGCCATCAATGGAGGCTGTTTGTATATGTATATATTTATATATATATAAGATTCAAAAAGGCATGGGGGAATATGTAAATGGAGCAGGCTGGGTTTATACCTTGATGGTTTCAGCAAGCTTACGGTTATTGTGTCGGATAACCAGCTTATATAGATACAAAAATGAGCAAATCTTTGCATCTTCATCTACCCAAAAAAATTGCCATTCACAGAAGGAAAACTTAGGGTGAAATGAGACCCCATTGGAGACCACAACGAGATCCAAAACCAACTGGAAAGTCATAGCACAATGATTCAGAATGTATAATCCACAAGCCAACATTCACTGCATACAACGCAATATATGGATTTATATATATGGACAAGCATAGGTGAAGAAGGAACTCACTGGGATAGAGAACGTTCTATGTATACTTATATATATATATATTTACATAGGGACATTCCTAGCTGAATAAGAACTCCATAATGAATCAACATGTTGATACTTATATATATATATATAGCGAGTTTGGAACAAAGGTTAACAATGGAGATTAACAACTTGGAGAAATAGCATAAGAAAACTTGCTGAAGTTTATAAAAGCTGCAAACAGAGGAACTTGCCTGATGGAATGCGCAAACTCAACCAGCAACGGGAACACACAGCAAGCAATGAAGAAGAAAGGCAATGCAACAGTAGGGGCACATGGTTATATAGGCGCTGAAAAAATGGGGTTATGGTTTGAGCATAAAGTAAAAGGCACAGCAAAAGAAGGCTGCTACTGTCCCCCCCAAAAAAGACTGATTTGCCCCTCCTTTATCTCATTACAAAGAATCTTTTTAGGACATTCTTGATATTTGACACATATTTTAAATTTCCATTTTTTCCTTTTCTGGCTCACATGGAATTCAATTCTCCTTCATCATTGGGCCCAAGCCCAACCCAACAATTCATTTAACCCACCTAATAAACCCATGAACTCATTTAACTATTTAAATAGAGCCCAAAACATCAATTTCCTAAATTCTTAAAAATTAAACCCATACACTTAAATTCATGATCACATGCACTAAGAAAATTTCATATTAATTCAAAATCATTTTATGCCATCAAAATAAATTGTTAAAATACTTTGACCCACATTTAGAATGCCCTTGAGTTAAAAGTAAATATTAAGACACCTAGACCCAATTTAGGGTCATTACATTTTCTATACACTGACATTGTAATTTGTGACTAGATCGAAGGCGCTTTTTGTGGCATATTTGAGAGATTAGTCAAACACTGTTAACTACATATATATTCGAAGCGCCAGCAAAAGCACATGAGGGTGCGATGCTAGTGAAATTAATTTATTATTTTAGATGGCTTTGAGTTTTCACATATTATATATTCTTTATACATTGTAAGTAGGTCTGGCTTGGTTGGGGCTAGACATGGCCAAAATTGAACCGGACCAGCGGTTCGAACCGGAACCGGACCGGCCAGAACCGGACCCGGAACCGGAACCGGAACCGGAACCGGACTGAACCGGCGAAATTCGGTCCGGTTCCGGTTCAAGGTTCCGGGGAACCGGAACCGGTGGTTCCGGTTCCGCGGTTCCGGTTCCGCGGAACCGGTCCAAGCCCCCCGTGCCCCCCCCCCCCAACGGTCCAAACCCCCGTGCCCCCCCTCCCCCCCCCAACGGTCCAAAATTGGACCGTTGGCTGCCAATTTTATTAATTTTTTTTTTAATTTTATAATTCCTACCTATATATACCCCTCCCTCCCCCACTCATTTTTCACACTTTCTCTCTCTCTCTCTCTCTCAAGTCTCAAGCTATTATTCTCTCAATTTTGTCTCTCATTTAATATTTCAATTTCAATTTCTTCAATCTTCACATTTTGTTATTTATCAATTTATTCAATTATATTGTTAATTATTTATTACTTGTTACTATATTATTTTATCATTATTATATTTTTTTATTATCATACTTTTTTCAAAAAAATGGCAAGTGAAGGTAGAAATTTTGAAAATGTTGAGTTTGAAGCTCAAAATTTTCAAACACAAGAGAGTGAAACTCAACAAAAGGGAGGTGGAAAAATTTCTACTTCTGATATTTTTAATATTCATTTCAAGAAAACACCAAAAGGAGATGGTAAATTTGATGTATCTTGTAATTATTGTAATCAGGTATACAAATTCAAGCAAGGATGTGGATATGGTACTTTCGCCCGACATTTGCAAACAAAGCACCCGCTCATGGTTGGATTGAGTCGCGATCAAACACAAATATCCGGGTTTGCTACCTCTTCAAACTCTCCTCAATTATTTCATTATAATGAAGCTAATTGTAGGTCTGGTTTAGCTGAAATGGTAGCAATTGATCATTTATCTTTTAGTTTTGGTGAAAAATTAGGCTTTACTCGATTTTGTCAAAACTTTGTTAATCCTAGTTTTAAATCAATTCCTAGAAATACTTTGAAAAGGAATTTGTTAAAATTGTTTAAAAACTCAAAAATTGAATTGATAACATATTTTCAAAACAATAATATTAATGTTTCTATTTGTAGTGATATTTGGAGTGATCATTGGCAAACTCATTCATATATGGGTATTACTTGTCATTGGGTTGATGAAAATTATGTTTTACAAAAAAGAATTCTTGCGTATCGATGTTTTGATGAAAGTCATAATGCTGAAAATATTTGTAGATTAATTCAACAAATTTTACAAGAATATAGATTAGTTAATAGAATTTTTTCAATTTCTTTTGATAATGCATCGGCTAATACTGCTTCTATTAATGAATTGAAAAGAATTTGCCAACCAAATTTTAGTGGAAGATTTTTTCATGTTAGATGTGCATGCCATGTTTTAAATTTATGTGTTCAAGATGGCATTAAGTCACTTAATTCTTATTTAGATCCAATTAGAAATGTTATTTCTTATATTTGGGTACACCCTCGAACTGCAAAAGCATGGGCACATTTTTGCACCTCCAATGGTCAAACCCCAAAACGTTTTTCAAAAGATGTCCCTACTCGTTGGAACTCAACTTTTAAATTACTTAATCAATCTTTTGAATATAAAGATTTATTGTGTTCTTTTGCAGCAAATTATATTCCACAATATCCTATTTTTCCAACTATGTGGAATGTTTGTAGTTCAATTTTGAATATTTTACGAATTTTTAATGATGCTACTCATACACTTAGTAGTGTTTATAAACCAACTTCACATCAATTTTTAATAGAAGCAATGAATGTGGCCGGTGTATTAATGGAAGGAATTAATGTTGAAGAAATTTGTCATGCTGTTTTAGAAATGAGAGAAAAATGGTTACGTTATTATCAATTTATTCCTGAAATTTCTCTTGTTACTATGGTATTTGATCCTAGGTGTAAATTTGATGGTTTAATTGAGTGTTTGTCTAACTATTATTCGTTGTTAGGATTAGAAAATAATTAAGAAATTGATGTGAATATTATAATTTCTAAGGTTAGAACTTTATGCAATCAATTATATGAAGCATATGTTATTGCTCCTAGTAGTGAAGAATCATTTCCATCCATGGCTTCGCATTCCTCTTCCTCCCAACCAATGAAATGGGGTCATAAATTTTTAGATCAAATGAGGAAAAAACCTAGATCGAGCTCACATTCGGAGCTCGAAACTTATCTAACCACAGTTTTTGAGTTTGGTGATGATACAGGTTTAAATTTTGAAATTTTGGAGTGGTGGAAAAGGCACAAGGAGACATTTCCAACTCTTGCAATTATTGCAAGTCAACTTCTTGCAGTTCCAGCTTCAACTGTAGCCGTTGAACAAACATTCAGTAGTGGAGGCAACATTTTGGACGAAAGAAGATCAAGATTGGCTCCAGAATCATTGGAAGCTCAAGTTTGCCTCGATGATTGGGAAAGAGCTAACATGCGACGTCAATAAGAACTTATCCATTCATCATCATCTGACGAATGGGTTAATGATGGTTCAACAACGGCGACTTCCGACTCCAATGAAGATGCGTAGGATCCAACTCATCCAAGTCCATATTTTATTTTTTTTCACATTTGTAAAAATTAATTACTTGTATTACATTTTTGTTGTAATTATTTTTTAATGAAATTAAGTCTAATTCTATTTTTTATTTTTTATTTTTCACATTTGTAAAAATTAATTACTTGTATTACATACTTGTTTAGTTGTTTTAATTATTTTTAATGAAATTATTACTTATATTTCTTCAATTTTTAGTAGTGTTTTTTTATTAAAAATATGGTTGAGAATATTTATATTTACAATTACATTTAACAATTAAAAATCGAAACCAAACCGAACCGAACAACGGAACAAGGACCAAAATTGAATACAACAATATTTAAAAAAAATTAAAAAAATTCGGTTTGAACCGGAACCGGAACCGTTGACCGAACCGGCTCAAACCGTTGACCGAACCGGTCCAAACCGTTGACCGAACCGGCATGAACCGGAACCGGAACCGAACCGTCCCAAATCGCCCTTGGGCGGTTCGGTTCAGGTTCAAAGATTTCTTGAACCGGAACCGGCGGTTCATGAACCGTGGCCATGTCTACATATTTCTTATAATTTAAAGTATTCTGAAATTTTTTGTAATTTACTTTTTATTTTTGGACACTCATTTCATTTACTTTTTAAAAACAACTTATCACTAGAAAATATAATGGAATTTTCAGGCAATATTAAGAATTTCATCTACTATAAAAAGTGTTGGCGACATTTTCTATACACTGACATTGTAATTTGTGACTAGATCGAAGGCGCTTTTTGTGGCATATTTGAGAGATTAGTCAAACACTGTTAATTGCATATATATTCGAAGCGCCAGCAAAAGCACATGAGGGTGCGATGCTAGTGAAATTAATTTATTATTTTAGATGGCTTTGAGTTTTCACATATTATATATTCTTTATACATCGTAAGTAGGTCTGGCTTGGTTGGGGCAGTTATGGAGTCAAAAGGACAAGTAAAATCGTGTACTTTGAATTATTCCACGGCCACTTCTCTTTATAGCCATGCAGAAAACATTCATGTCTGGGTAATTAAAATATTCAGAAACGAGGCCGTATAATTAAGATGCATAAATTAAGATCTGAACTTGAACTAGTTAGGGATTTTTATCAAGGCCAATTAAGAAAATAACAGGAATATATGGAATCATCTTGCAGTACTTATTATTCTCTAGATCTTCCGTTTTCAAATAAATTAATGGAAACAATAAATTATTAATGCACCATACAACAAGTAAGATGAACAACTGGAGACGTTAAATAATACAATTCTATGAGGTTTGCAGCAGCCTTATCCCTTTGAATTTTCATGCTTATTTAGTTGTGTATATATAATTTAAGATGTGGATCATGAAGCTGTCAATGGCTACTTCATGCATTGGGTTTCTTATTTATCAACTTGTGGCCACCCCGGATGAAGCCATGAATTTCGTGTTGGCAAGAGTTGGAGGCGACGACATAGCACGGTGGCCGGCAAAACTTTTTTGGGTGATTGTGCTAGTGCTGCTCTCCGCAGGAACGGGAGAATTTGGCCCAAAAGGTGGAGGTGGACCCTTTGCCAGAGACTGCAACTTGAGTTGATCCTTCATCATCATCCTCGTCGCCCACTTGCAGTTGTCTTCTTCTTCTTCTTTCTCGTCCAAAACCCTACTGCCTTCATTGAGATTTAGGGTTACAAGGAAAAGCACGGTTAAAATGGCAAAGAAAATGTGGAGAGATCTCATTTTTAATTAATTTTAAAAGCAAGGACCAAAATAAAAACAACTGATTGAAGAGGGATGCAGGATGGGTTTAGGGAAGTGGGATATATTTATACTCAAAAAAAGTTGATTCCTAATGGTGGGGGATGAAAACAGCTGATTGAAGAGGGATGGAGAATGGGTTTAGGGAAGTGGGATATATTTATACTCAAAAAAAGCTGATTCCTAATGGTGGTGGGGGGGGGGGGGGGGGGGGGGGTGAAATGACTTCAAAATTCCTCGTTTGGGAAGATAGATTTTTGACTGTTGACAAGGAAAACAGATTGTTGATGGGGTTGAGATATTGAATGGGCTGAAAATGAAGAAACTTAGCCTTAATTTTCCTTTGAAAATGAAGAACCTTAGCCTTAATTTCCCTTAAAGATATTGAATGGGCTTAAGCAATTAGCATACACACGCACTTCTAACCACCTTTGAGTTTTGTTGAATGATTCTATTCTTTTTTTATTTTTTTTTTCTTGTTTTCTTTCTTCTCTAAAACAAATTACAATTAATTTGTACTAAATTTGCACAAATAACAGACGACATGTGGGTGTGGCTGGCGGTTCAACCCAAATCATAAACACAAACTACTCACATATATCACAGGCGAAAGGAAAATAATAAAAAAATAATATGGCATAAAAATGTGTACTTTTGGAATAAAATATAAAAGGGGCTTTGAATTTTGAAGGTCAATTCCCAGAGATTGACTTCCGCATAAACAAACTTTGGTGTCTCCACACCACAGTCAAAAAAGAGCTGGTCATGCCGCAATGCAATCCCCCGCCCGACGACGAAGCCGAAATTATTTGAGTTGTTGTTCAAGCACGACAATAAAATTTGTAGTTGAAAAATTTGTTTTTAGATTGTCGAAATGCCTTAAAATTTAAATCAATCAGATGACGTGGAGCATTCATTGAATAAATATTTTAATATTTAAGTTAAATTCCCCTATTAAGAAGAGTACGTTAGCAGAGACGGACTAGATTAGAGAAGGAAATTAATGTCTCAACTGTATTAGATGAAGGCATTGTATAGCACTTCAGATATGCTATCCCAAGGCTAAAAACACATCCCTCTTGTTTCATCCTCCAACCACAATATCCAAATACATGTCGTTGTCAGAGGTACCTGACAACTGACCTTTAAAACTCTCCTCTGCAAATGCTTGTGATGACTCTCTCTCTCTCCGTCGCCTATTAAACTCATCATAAAACAAAGAAATTTATGTATAAGTAAATTATGTGAAACAAAATTGAATTTAATATCACAATAACAATAAAAATATTATATTTGGTTAGAAATTTAGTACTTACAATAATAGATGCACCTTCTGAAGAGATCCAACCTTTTCTGCTTTTGTAGTGTTTTATACGTGTAAAAAGTTTAAAATTGATTGATTCCCTATTAAACTCAGCTCCTTACAAAAGAGAAGAGATGCATGTTATTTTAATTTAGTTTAATAGAAGTTTTGTCATGGGATGTAATTAAACATAATACAATAATTTTCTTATTAATGATATGTAAATAGAACTTAGTAATTGTTTCCTCTGCTCAATTGCTCGATGTGTAGTGAGGAACCTTCTTTGAAGTGTCTATTTTGAATATTTTTTAAACTCTTTTGCAACCGCTTCAGGTTTTGCCATTTTTCCTCTAAGGTCTTCTGAATATCAGGAGAAATCCATTTTCCTCTATCATCTCCATCCCTTACTTTTTTCTTTCATTACATTCTTTAACACCTTGGAGCATTTCTTGTTGTACTGTTTCCTCACTTCATTCTCATCCTATGGTAGCCACTTGTATTTTTTCTACATTCATGTAAGATTATTTTAAACAATTTATTAGAGTTAACATTTTATATAAAAAAATATTATTATTCAATTATTAATACACTTTTACATTAAACTATTCAAACTACATTTTTTTCGTAGCAACATCCACCTCAGTCCATGATCTCCAAGCACCCTCGAACTTGAACTTCAATATGCTAGAGATATAGCCTGACGGTCCCCTAATTGGCTCAAAATTGTAATTATATAATAAAAAAAAAAGTTAAGACCAATATATAAATACGTATAAAATAATTAAAAACTAAATAGGGTTTAAGTTATAAATATTTAATCTAATCTAGAGATAGGTCATATCCATGTATGTTGATTTGTAGGATACGTCTCCCCGAATGGAGGTTGGGGAGATGGCTATGAGGACGTAGAAGTCGACGAAGTGATAGGAGACTGGGTTGGAGTAAAAGAAGATTGTGTGATAGGAGTATTAGAGAATGGAGAGGATGAGGAAGTCTCGGGGCTGTATCAATGCGTGGGTTGAGTCGACCCCACCTTTTCCCTGACCTCTAGCTTGATCTACCATTTAATTTAGTTTAAAAATATTCATATAATACATTAAGTGTTAACTACGATGCAATAATTTGATAGAGTACAATACATAAACGATAGAAAATAGACAATTGAAATCACAAGGAAATAAAGTACACGTTTAACCTAAATAGACCGTGTCAATAAATTCTTCATCAGCTTCGGACAAAGTGGATAAGTTCTTATCTGATTCTTCTAAAATTGCTTGAATTCTATCCACTTTTGTTGCATCGCCATCTCTATCTACAATTTGGTCTAGAACCTCATTTGATATTGTAAGCTGCATTTGTGGTGACTCGTCATTCTAGTATGGTTGATTTATTTCATCATTTGGTGCTTTCGGAGCATTAACTATATGTTGGGCCTTTGTCTTGGATAACAAACAACCACCCTTTATGGCTTTCAGGATATGGTATGTAATAAACTTATTTTGTTTGTTCTGAAAGTATAAATGGATCATAGGACCTATATCTCTTATTTGCTTTGACCTCAACGATCACATAATTTTTATCAATCTTTGTTTCTCGATTAGGAGTTGGTTCAAACCGTTGAAACTTAAATAAAACTAATTTCTTTATAGGCCATCTAATATATTCCAATTCTACAACATCATTTAATATTTTGTAAAAATTATTCTCCAATTGCCTGTAGTTAGAATCTCAAACACACACACCATATTTAGAAGTGGACATACCCTTACTCCAGTTTTTTGTATGAAACTTATTTATGGCCATTCACAAAGTACATAAGCCATATCTAACCATATTTAATGGCCCCATGCCAAACTCCTTAGAAGTGGGTTATCAACCTTATGTTTTGGATTGAAAATTTAGTATCATAAATTGCCAGTTAATTAGTATCATAAATTACATCTACCTATTGGATCATGGAAAAATAGAAACAAATGAGAATAATGCAACTTACATATACTTTAAATCAAGAAGTGAATTGCCACAATCTCGTCATCAAGTTGCACAGTAAAACTATTAGGAATAATGTTCGCACAATATATTTGTGTACATGTTGCATCAGAATCATTAATGTTACTCCTTTTTGGATGATATATATATATATGTAACTAGTGGATGAATATCTTAAAAAAATTACATGAATAATTTACTCAAGAAACACTTGAATCTCAGGCTATTTAGGAGAACATGTAGTTTTGCAGCTTTTACTTCCTTATTATCTAATAGATGTTTGATGCATTCTCCATGTGGATGTCCTCGATGATTAAAAATTCAAATGAATGGATTAGAAGAACTACCTTCACTTTTATCATCATTACATTGTACTCTTGTTCTCCTGCATGAAATGTTAGATGAATAATAATATAATGCAAAGGTAGATATCTCCTTGACTAGATAGGTTTCACAAATGGAACCTTCCACTCTAATCTTGTTTGTTGACTTTATTTTTTAGAGTATGCAATAACCTATCTAATAAAATTAAATTTCACTAACACTTTAGAAACCAAATGTTAGGTTAAATGATATAATTGAAATGATAGATACAACCAATACAAATCTTTCGAATGGATATATCCATTGATATTGAATTGACCCAACGAACTCTCTATTTGAATAAAAGAAATAGGCAATTTTAATGCTTACTTTTTAAACATATGTACATGTAATAAAAATGTATTTTGAAAATAAATAAAGAATATGAATTACATTTTCTTTTTTATTGTGACTAGGTCACATCTATTGCTGCAAAGCTCATAATTTTTTTTTCATGGGGCAACGTTTTTAGGGTGGAGCCCGGCCCCAACCTATCCAACCTAGAACCCAACAACAAAAGAAAATGAGTGATGGAGGGTTCTTTCTTCCAGATATATATAGGCATTTGCATGTATATAGATTTAGTTACATGTATGACACTAAATAGTCATAGCTCTTGCGACTAAAGTTGTAGCTTAGTTAGTGAATGCGTATTATTTGTCTTGGGATTTTGAGTGTTTAAATTTTTTTAAGAGTATCTTCTCTTTTCTCACTTGGTTTGATAATATTTCAATTATATAATTTATAGATTTATTAGGTAGGGATTTATATATGATCTTTTTAACAAAAGATTTTAGGAAATTTTATCTATGAGACGCGTATTGCTTAATTTTCCTTTTTGGTAAGAAAAAAAAAATCCTAAGCCCTTGTGGCCATATATATATATATATATATACATAATTATGTAAAGATAAATGTTATTTGGATATGAAGTTTTGACATTTTTAGATAACCCTGTGCTGATAACTTGAATTAGTTGGCATACACAGCTCAATTGATTGCGACTCAAAGACGTGAATGCATGCACGTTTTATGTAACGATCCACATTTCCATCTCAATTTTTATTTATAACAGCATAAACAAATTGATTAACATTGCACATTGTAAGGGCTTTTATATATACATCATAGCATCAACTAATTTAATCTAATGAAACACCCCATCTAAGCCCTTGTCTACACTCGCTTCCAGAGATCTTTTCAGTTGAGAGAGTCCCGTGCACATAACTACTGACAAGTATCTAACACCATTGAATTTACCCTCGAACTTTCTCTTCCTTAACCTGGAATGATGTAAGCAAATATGAGCCACAAGATCTAACAAGTATAACTAAAAGAAAGTGAGCATGAGTATCATAGGCATCGAGAAACAAATAGAATCATGAATGACATTTAAGACACTCACGCCACACCTCATTTCACCACTTTTTATGATAACATGATGAAAAATGCATTCGTGTTTTAATGGAATCTTTTAAAAAAAAATCAGAACCCTAGAACCGAAGTCTACATCATAACCATGGGAACAAAGTCCATATCATAACCATGGGATCGAAGTCCGTCTTTAAATCGAAACTTTCTCTATGGATATATCCTGCGGAACCTATTTGTTGCGCGTATCATGAATCATTAACACATTTTAAAACCATTTTCGTGTACATACTCGCTCTATGCATCATCACACTATGCATATTATAATGACTTATCATATATAACTGATATACGATTACCTGAGGCAACATATAAGAGAGAACAAAACCTATACAAAGCAACACCAAACCTTTGCATGTTCTCAATAAAGCATCATTTTCAAAGAAAGATAGGGTGATACAAAACTCTATTTGAGCTTTTGAACAAAGTTTAATGTGACTTTAAGGAAGCACATCGAACTACCAGAAACAAACTTTTTGAATGAAGTAAAAGAGAGAATAGAACTTACAAGAAAGGAAACAACTTACAAATTAGAAAGTTAAGAAACAAAAACTTGATTTAAATATTCTTCTTTAAACTATTAAAAATATTTGAAAGGCCAAAACTATGCCTCCACACTCCTTTAGTAAAATCTAACATAATAGATCGTAAAAATTATTTAAATTCAATATTATCTCAAATATTCATAATTTAATTTCTACTATTTTTAAATTTACTTAATACACATTGCAAATTTTTCTCCAATTCTTCTCCAATTATCCACTCTCTGCTACCTTTAGTTCTCCTTGCTTCTTATTTTCTCTTGCGGCCTTTCACATTTACAGCCCTTATTCCCTCAAAATCTCTTCCTATTTATACTCTCAAACTCCCTCAATTGCAGTCTCACACAATTCTGAAATGTGTGAGACTGCAATTGTCCACTCTCTGCAAGGCTGCTTAATTTGCGCCTTGCAGCTGCTGGAAAATTCCAGCCGTGTGCCTGCTCCTTCTGCCTTTCTTTCCTTCTCCTAACTTATAATATTATTTATTTACACATCCCACTTTTATGTATATGCACGCATATATATTTAAATGGTGGCACTTGCACGGAGCTAGGCAGAAAATTGAAGAACGGATGCTAAGGAAAAGGGACGCATGTGGCTGCTTCTATAAACTTTTCTTCTATATATATTATATTATACATATTATATTTATATATAATATAAATAAAAAAAATTTCCCTTTAATATTTTTTTTACTTTCGTTTAACATTTCTTTAATTACTAATACATCTTTAAACATTGAATTAATATTCATTGAAATACTTAAAATCTAAAATTAATAACTTAAAGTTACTCGATAAATATAGTTTCGTCTCTGCACCTTCATAGGACCTTTGTTTCATTCCAAAACCACTTCAGGATTATTGCTTATGCAAAACTTGAACCCTTTTAGGATTCCATTGACTTTCCAGAAGTCTCTTACAATCATTTGATTTTTTTCAAACTGTATCTTAGCTATACCGAAAATTATTCTTGTTTTGATTGCTTTCATTGTCATAAATCTTGTCTCGAGACACTCATCAATCACCTACTATTTTTCTTAAATATTTAAGTTCTAAGACATTCCTTACAGTTGATTCAATCACTTATTAATTTAGTTCTTATATGGACTGTAGTTTTTCAAATCAATCAAGAGTTATTTGTAAAATCTTATCATATGAATCTTTTCAACCCAAAAATTCCTAAAAACTTTTAGAATTAATTTGTTTTATGTTGGGGTATTACATTCTACCCCCTTACAAAAATTATGTTTTTGAAATTCGCACTTGACTGGTCAAATAACTGAGGGAAGATACAACTCACTTCTTTCATGGCTTAAACGCGCAACACATATTCCAAGCAAATCTATGCCACCTCATGACTTATTATCACCTATCATTATTCCTCAACTATGGGGTCCTTAGCCCAACTAGCATCCAATTGCTAGACATACCTCAATCATTACCTGACACATCTACGTGTATAGGAACTTATCTCAACCTCCGTTCTGATACCAACTGTAACGACCCAGATTTTTACCTCAATTTTTATTCATAACAACAAAAGCAAATTGATTGACATCACACATTACAGGGGCTTTTACATACACATCATAGCATCAACTAATCAAATCTAACGAAACACCTCATCTAAGCCCCTGTTTACACTCGCTTATAGAGATCTTTTCAGTTGGGAGAGCCCCGTATACATAACTACTGACAAGGATCTGATACCATTGAACTCGCCTTTAAACTTTTCCTTTCTTAACCTGGAATGATATAAGCAAATATGAGTTACAAGGTCTAACAAGCATAACTGAAAGAAAGTGAGCATGGGTATCATAGGTATTGAGAAACAAATAGAATAATGAATGACATTTAAGGCACTCATGCCACACCTCATTTCATCACTCTTGCTTGTTTTGTGCATTGATTCTTCTGTGACTTATTTGGTGGCGTACGTCTCTATTTAATCTTCAAAACAACTAATTAGACCAGTGAGAAGTCATGCATGGATGCAGTTGAATTAAGAGTATTGCTCTGCATCTCCACTAGAGATGGACAGCAGCAGAGCGAATCTAGGAATTTAGGTTGAGGGCTAAAATTTTGAAAAGTTAATGTAATAAAATTTGTATGTAATTAAAAAGTTAGTATAATAAATTTTCATTAAATTTGTGCTCGACGAGATTTTGAAACAAAAAATTCAACTATAACAGAATCTACATCTAGTATAAGAACAAATTCTCTTTTAATATAAAAACAATATGCCTTATCTTCTGAAAGTGAATATTCCAACCATCTAAATTGATTGAACTAATTTTTCTGAAAACTTTGATGTTGATTTTCAAAAGTGATCTTTTTGTAATTCAAAAGTGATGGTTGATATGGCCTAGCTAGTAGATATGCGCGTCTAATCTCATCCCGTGCATTAATGGGATATTCACAAATTTGTTTTCTTTTCCCTGGATCCCGTTCAATACAAGAAGACCATTGACATTCAGGATTTTTTAAGATGGAAAAACTTCAATTTCAGGAGATAAACTTGAAGGAATTGATGTAAATTCACTAGATTGATTTTGCACACTATAAGTTGAAGTACTTTTACTAGTATGATGATCTCTTTTTATGAAAAAAGATAACAACGTTTTTCCTTTCTTTGCAGAAGGTTGTTGTTCCATTCTAAAATTTAAGATACACAAACAAAAAATAGCACAATTCAATAATCGAACAATTAAAATATTTAACTCAAGATTTGAGGCAAATGCAAGGCCAATACAACAATTGTAGTTCTAGAGTTCAAACAAGAGAAGACAAAAGTATGGTCGATTCAAATATTCAATTGCAAATTCACAATAACAAATTTCAGACTTCTAGCCACAACAATTCCTAAATTCCTAACTGAATGCAGTAGTCAAATAGGCAAGCAAACACAAAGTTAGTAGAAAATCACTTACTTAAAACTTGCTGAAAAAAGACAACGACTTCAACAACAAATCAAGCATAAATAAGTAAAAAAAATATGGCCAAAAAATAGAAAAACTGTCTAGATTTAGCTATCAATCGAGAGAATCAAAGAACTTAAAGAAGAGAAATCGTACAAGTTATACAGATCTGGGTCGAATGAAGTAAATCTAAAAGTTTAGAGGGGAGGGTAAAATGAAAACCTGAATCAGAGGCAGTGAGCAAGGGTAAGGCCGACTGACCAAACTGCCAAGCGAGCGTGGGGGCGAAGGTGAGCGAGAGCGAGAGTAAGAGAAAAGGTAGTAAGGGCCGGAGGGCTAGCGAGAGCAAAAGAGGCAGAGAGCGAGGGCGAGTGAGAGCAAGAGAGAGCTAGCGAAGGCGAGCGAGAGCAAGAAAGAGGCAGAGAGCGAGGGCAAACAAGAGTACGAGGGGCCAGGCCCTAGTGAGAGTAAGAGAGAGCCAGCGAGGGCAAGCGCGAGCAAGAGAGAGAGGTAGCTAGGGTGAGTGGGAGCGAGGTTAAGAGAGGAAGGAGAAGAGAAGGGTTTGTAGGCAAGTGGGCTGGGCTGGGAAAAATTAGGGTGGACTAGGTTGGATTTGGGCTGGGCTATTACTAAAAAACTAAAAATTTTATCTTATAAATTTAAATTTTGTTATGGGTTGTCTTGGGTTTCAGCTCTTGGGCTGAAGCCCAGGGCAGCTCAGATTTAAATTCGCCCCTGAGTTACAGTGACATGGAGAATAATAAAGTAGATATGCTCCAACATAATACTAAAATATATATATATATATATATTACAATAATAACATAACCTACTTAAAATAAAATTTATCACTATTCCTTGTGACGTGGAATCAACATTAACTTGTCTTTTTTCTCGTGTGTCACCTTGAACATTTCCCATCCAGATGGTTCATGTCCTAATATTTTAGCCTATATTAAATAGACAATGTTAATCAACAAAAAAAAAAAAAAAAATTGTTAATGAGAAAGACATATAAATGACTTAAATTATACCTATTCAACTCTAACTCGGGCAAAACTTCTTGTGCCTGTAGTTTTAGTCATTGTTTTCTTTGACTGATTAGACTTATTACGAGCACAAGCAACTTACATATGTAAGACCAAATGCATTAATTAAAGTTTAAATAATTGAAATGTCTTGTGCACAAAAAAAGTAAAGGATATAGTATACTTGAAACTCAATTGAGCTCAACCAAGTGACAAATTGTCTCCATCATAGTAGTAAGTTTTCAATCTATATTTGTGGTTTGCAAAAGCCCTTTCCATCTTTTTAAATATCCAATTTTTTCTTACTTCATTATTTTATTCAAATTCAAATTTCTCCTACAAAAGTTAAAGGAAAAAGTTATTTGAGATGTTATATGTCATCAAGAATGATTTAATACAATTTCTTAATAAGTATGATATAAAATAATTACTAATCATATCAGCACATATAAGAATACATTTTATTCTTATTGTCTTGTGAAACATCTTCCCAACGTTTGCAAGAAATTGGTGCATCTTCATAACTTGAACAATCTTGAAAAAATGGCTTGCAAACACATTCGCATTTGATCCACTGGCTTGACCATACTTATTGAGAGCCAAGGATGTCAATTTCTTATTCTTTGTTCTCCCTCACCTCTTTTTCTTACATAAGATGATGATCCTATACAATAAATATATAATAAATAAAACCTAATAATTATTTTATTCAAATGTAAAAGATTACATATGAGAGAATTAAATTATTAAAACAAAGAGTAATTATTTCTTACCAACACAACTTTGTCTTGTAGATGGATCAAAGCTAGGTGGTGCGACAGGACTTTATTCATTGGTTTTAGCCATTCTCTCCATTTGCTACAACATAGACTTATATATAGAAAGTGATGAGTAAAGAAAAAAGACATGCAAAAATACACTAAGAGATAGGAAAAGAGAGGAAAAGAAAAAGGTTTTAAAAAAAAGTGCTATAAGCTATGACAAAAACTGGTAAAAATGGAAAAAAATAAGCAACAATTGATATAAGAACAAATCCAAGTGCCAAAAGAGATACAGAAGCAATAGAATATAAAAAATACTTAAAAGTGATTCACATGAGGCAACGATGAGAAGACCATGATAAAGAGTAGAAAGAGAAACAAGAGGTAAAAGCAACCTATTTTAATTGCATTTTCAAAACTAAGCAAGCAACACATATACAATCAATCATTATCACTTGAAATTGATTTTTGTTTTCCTCTTTCATCGAGTCCTTTTCTTTCCCTTGACAATCCTTCTCATCCTTTTCCTTCATTGTCTTGATGCACCTTTTTCATATGCAACCTCTAGTGGAATGTCACTTCTATGACATGAAAACTCACATTCATTTAGATCAACACTTCATACATTCTTGACAATTTGCATAATATTCTTTTCGAAAAAGCATACAATCATACGTAGATGAGACAATTTCACTCACTAGAAATGTAGATCCTATTATCTCAAGTAACATGTTAAATGAATTGTTACTGCACCCACTCAAGCATTTCAAATACAAGAAACGAAAGCTTTGACACATGGGTGCATCTTGGAAATAGAGGTTGTTCAGCATCATAAAATAATTCATAAATTTTTTTTTTCTCAAGTTTAGCTCATTCTCCCTAGATGAATCACAATCCATCTCAAGATTAATGCGTGGCATCCCAAAGGCTTCTTTCCAACATAGGACACATACTATCATCATCATTGTTGTCTTCATCTTCATCGCTGATCTATAAATAAACCAATACTTTCTTCTCATGGTAGTACCAATTAATGTATTTCTTAAGTATTCCATACATAACGAGATGAAACTGTACTTCAACTTGACCAAAAAAATATGTATAGTTGCATTGCACACAAGGACATCCAATTTTTCCATCTATACGTGAGTTTCCAAATGCAAATTCAAGGAAATTATTAACTCCGTTCAAGTATTGATCACAAAATCTATCATCCAATTGCATCCAATTTCTATCCATCACACTAAATTAAAAATAAACATTAATAAAAAAAATAGATTTCCTGTTCAAAAAACTAACAAAGAAAACTACAAAATGATGTAAGGTACAAGTTGATTTAAAATTTATAAAAGTTGTTAAACATCCATTAGACAATTATTCTAAATATAATGGACAAAGAAACACATAAACACAATATCTACCAATCACTAAATTGAAGTGATCACCCATCACCCGGAAAGAGTGATTATAAGCCTGTCACTCACAGGGTTATTATTATTATTGTTTCCTTGTGCGTGTGTGTGTGTATATATATATATATATATATATATATCAAGATGGAGATTTATTTATTTATTTGCTAAGAAAGATGGGAGTTTTATGATTTTTATCAAAGCAGAATAGAAGAAGAGAAAGGAAATAACAGTAAAATCTACAAGGCAACAACAGACACGAGGGCAAGCCAAAAAAAATCAAAATAACCTAATACAAAATTAGAGACCTTAATCACAAAATCGGATATAAAAAAAATACAAAATCAGCCGTGTTAGAGAGAGAGACCTGATCAACGATGGAGCTGGAGGCGATAGCATTGAGGCGACGAGGAGGCCATGATGGTTCTAGAGGCAGTGGCAACGTTGAGGCGATGGGTAGAGTCAGTGAAGGTGGGAGTATGAGAAAGAGAGAGAGAGAGAGAGAGACGCAAAGGGGGGATATATATATGGGCTGGGCAAGGATTAATAAAATTATTTTAAAAATAGTTTTATTATAATTTTTTATTTTTGAAATACTAAACATTATTTTTGTGAGAAGTTAAAATTTTTAAATGAATGTAAAGGTAATTTTATGTTATAACAAAATAACTAATATAATATAAAATAAAAAAATAACTATTCAAAAATTTGTCACATTCATATAAAAAGTACTTATTTATATTTTATATAACAAAAAAATAATTATTAGAGCCTAAAAATCATTTAATATATTTTATTTACAAAATAAAATTATTTAGCAAGCAATGAAAAAATT